>NW_027637542.1:0-20027 GCF_951216825.1 Electrona antarctica
ATCTCTTCTCCACTAGTCCCTCTCTGACATTTAGTTCTACTGGATCTCTTCTCCACTAGTCCCTCCCTGACATTTAGTTCTACTGGATCTCTTCTCCACTAGTCCCTCTCTGACATTTAGTTCTACTGGATCTCTTCTCCACTAGTCCCTCCCTGACATTTAGTTCTACTGGATCTCTTCTCCACTAGTCCCTCTCTGACATTTAGTTCTACTGGATCTCTTCTCCACTAGTCCCTCTCTGACATTTAGTTCTACTGTATCTCTTCTCCACTAGTCCCTCCCTGACATTTAGTTCTACTGGATCTCTTCTCCACTAGTCCCCTCCCTAACATTTAGTTCTACTGGATCTCTTCTCCACTAGTCCCTCCCTGACATTTAGTTCTACTGGATCTCTTCTCCACTAGTCCCTCTCTGACATTTAGTTCTACTGGATCTCTTCTCCACTAGTCCCTCTCTGACATTTAGTTCTACTGGATCTCTTCTCCACTAGTCCATCTCTGACATTTAGTTCTACTGGATCTCTTCTCCACTAGTCCCTCTCTGACATTTAGTTCTACTGGATCTCTTCTCCACTAGTCCCTCCCTGACATTTAGTTCTACTGGATCTCTTCTCCACTAGTCCCTCCCTAACATTTTAGTCTAGTTTTTATTTGTGGACGAAACACACATTTTTCGTCATAGTTTTAGTCGAAGGAATCGACACCGTCCATCTGTCCGTCTGTCACACACAGACACACAGACACACACACACACACACACACACACACACACACACACACACACACACACACACACACACACACACACACGCACAGCCCGTGAATTTGGAGCGGTCGTCACAACATCTGCGGGGAGATGTAACCTGATGTATATTCTGTCATGTCCATTTCACAGTGACATCTGGTCTTATCTCATTCAGGACGTTACGGTCGAGGTTAACCCCTTTTGGTGTTTTAAGCAAAGCTATTGAAAAATAGCAGATCTACAAGCTCTTAGCGCTTGCCGCGCTACAAGCTTGTAGATCTGTTTTTTTTTTTTTTTAATCGCGAAAATGTGGAGCAAATCTTTGAATATTATATTTTTTCACAGCGAATGTTTTTAACTCAAATCTCTGCTTCTGGGGGGGGGGGGGGGGGGGCGGGGGACCTATATTCAGATGGGGGTCGGCGGCCAATTACATACAATTCTGGGGGTCCTTGACATGAAAACAATAAAAACTGATTTTAGAAGACATTTGTAGAATCGTCCTCATGCAGGTCTAGTGGGTTAAAGAGGACCAAACATTCTGCGTTCAGTTGATTTACTGTTCGAGGGGGGTCGGGGGGTCGGGGGGGGGGGGGGGGGCTAAGCCTACAGACATACCGCGCCCTACATAGTATTTCAGTGAGATCACAGTCAGAACTGCTCTTATCAGATAGAACAACATGAACAGAGATATAATACTACAGATAGAACAACATGAACAGAGATATAATACTACAGATGAACAACATGCACAGAGATATAATACTACAGATGAACAACATGCACAGAGATATAATACTACAGATGAACAACATGCACAGAGATATAATACTACAGATGAACAACATGCACAAGAGATATAATACTACAGATGAACAACATGCACAGAGATATAATACTACAGATAGAACAACATGCACAGAGATATAATACTACAGATGAACAACATGAACAGAGATATAATACTACAGATGAACAACATGCACAGAGATATAATACTACAGATAGAACAACATGCACAGAGATATAATACTACAGATAGAACAACATGCACAGAGATATAATACTACAGATGAACAACATGCACAGAGATATAATACTACAGATGAACAACATGCACAGAGATATAATACTACAGATGAACAACATGAACAGAGATATAATACTACAGATGAACAACATGCACAGAGATATAATACTACAGATAGAACAACATGCACAGAGATATAATACTACAGATGAACAACATGCACAGAGATATAATACTACAGATAGAACAACATGCACAGAGATATAATACTACAGATAGAACAACATGCACAGAGATATAATACTACAGATGAACAACATGCACAGAGATATAATACTACAGATGAACAACATGAACAGAGATATAATACTACAGATGAACAACATGAACAGAGATATAATACTACAGATAGAACAACATGCACAGAGATATAATACTACAGATGAACAACATGCACAGAGATATAATACTACAGATGAACAACATGAACAGAGATATAATACTACAGATGAACAACATGAACAGAGATATAATACTACAGATGAACAACATGAACAGAGATATAATACTACAGATGAACAACATGCACAGAGATATAATACTACAGATGAACAACATGCACAGAGATATAATACTACAGATGAACAACATGCACAGAGATATAATACTACAGATAGAACAACATGAACAGAGATATAATACTACAGATGAACAACATGCACAGAGATATAATACTACAGATGAACAACATGAACAGAGATATAATACTACAGATGAACAACATGAACAGAGATATAATACTACAGATGAACAACATGCACAGAGATATAATACTACAGATGAACAACATGCACAGAGATATAATACTACAGATGAACAACATGCACAGAGATATAATACTACAGATGAACAACATGAACAGAGATATAATACTACAGATGAACAACATGAACAGAGATATAATACTACAGATGAACAACATGCACAGAGATATAATACTACAGATGAACAACATGAACAGAGATATAATACTACAGATGAACAACATGCACAGAGATATAATACTACAGATGAACAACATGCACAGAGATATAATACTACAGATGAACAACATGCACAGAGATATAATACTACAGATGAACAACATGAACAGAGATATAATACTACAGATGAACAACATGCACAGAGATATAATACTACAGATGAACAACATGCACAGAGATATAATACTACAGATGAACAACATGCACAGAGATATAATACTACAGATGAACAACATGCACAGAGATATAATACTACAGATGAACAACATGCACAGAGATATAATACTACAGATGAACAACATGAACAGAGATATAATACTACAGATGAACAACATGAACAGAGATATAATACTACAGATGAACAACATGCACAGAGATATAATACTACAGATGAACAACATGAACAGAGATATAATACTACAGATGAACAACATGAACAGAGATATAATACTACAGATGAACAACATGCACAGAGATATAATACTACAGATGAACAACATGCACAGAGATATAATACTACAGATGAACAACATGAACAGAGATATAATACTACAGATGAACAACATGCACAGAGATATAATACTACAGATGAACAACATGCACAGAGATATAATACTACAGATAGAACAACATGCACAGAGATATAATACTACAGATGAACAACATGAACAGAGATATAATACTACAGATAGAACAACATGCACAGAGATATAATACTACAGATGAACAACATGCACAGAGATATAATACTACAGATGAACAACATGAACAGAGATATAATACTACAGATGTTGATCTGCAGCTCAAGGAATTTATTTCAGTCTTTTTTTTTCGTCGCTTGCGGCGGGCGTCATTTACACTACTCAGCTGCCGTCTTCCGCGTCGGTCTTGTGCGTGTGCGTGTGTGTGCGCGTGTGTGTGTGCGCGTGTGTGTGTGTGTGCGTGTGTGCGTGCGTGTGTGTGTGTGCGTGCGTGCGTGCGTGCGTGCGTGCGTGCGTGCGTGCGTGTGTGCGTGGGAAGGTTGGTGTTTTCCGTAGTGCACGTGTACAGGCCACAACAAGAGTGCAGCACCTCAATAGAAAATATTTTCCCCAAAAATTTAATATTTGGAATATGGTCTAATTAGTATCCATGATTAGAACATAAAGTTAACAGTTAATGCCTAATATTTCTACAATTACAACAAATTGATACAACAGCTGTCCAGTATATCCATCAGGTCATTTTGAGACATAAAGAAGAAGTTGAGATCCATTTAGATCTGATAATGTTCACATCATGGATACAATTACATTACTTTTATGAGGCCATTTTTCAAAATAGCAAATTTCAGATCAAGGTGCTCTTCACTCTTTCTTCTTGACTGCGTGCGTGCGTGCGTGCGTGCGTGCGTGCGTGCGTGCGTGCGTGCGTGCGTGCGTGTGTCTCACCTCCCTGGCTGTAGTCAGTCAGAAGTGCAGGTCTTTGGAACAAACAGCAGTTCCTGGTTAATTGGGGTGAGATGTGGGGCTTCCAGGAGGGCCGGGATGGGACCAGACGGTTAGATGTGGGGCTTAACGGAGGGCCAGGATGGGTGCTGTACACCGTGGGTGCTGTACACCGTGCGATGCGATGCGATGCGATGTGATGTGATGTGATGTGTGCCCCTTTCTTCCTTTCCCTTCTTCCTTTCCTTTCTTTCCTTTATTCCTTTCTTTCTTTCTTTCTTTCCTTCTTTCTTTCCCTCTCCTCCAGAATGGCTTTGGCTCCAGAGGTGTGTTACTGTGTTCCGTTTGAAGTGTGCTTTTGGCTCAGCGTCTGAGAGGGTGTCCTCGCACTTTGGAAGACGTTTCTTGGGGGAGACCGACGGTTTACTTCGCCTCCGGGCAGAAAAGAAAAGAGAATCCTGGCCCCTCTTTGATGGGAATACTTTCGGGAGATCGCTAACCCCACTGATGCCCATGTGCTGCCCCCCCCCCCCCCCCCCCCCCCCCCGCGCCCCTGCCTCTTGTTCTTCCCCCCCCCCCCCCGCCCCCCCTCCATCCAACCTTCGAGTTCCCTGGATTGTCTTTGAGAGATTCCTAACAAGGACTTCATCTGGGTGTGTAGTATACCCCTCCCCCCCTCACACGCACACACGCACGCACGCACGCACGCACGCACGCACGCACGCACGCACGCACGCACGCACGCACGCAACGGTACATTGCATGCAGACCAGATGAGAGGATCTTACGCGCTCAACAACAATAGTAAATGCTATTATCCTTCCTATATGGAAGCGCTCGTTATCCGTAGAGCAACCTCCTGCTGCCTGCTGCACTGTGTGCACATTCTAAACAGGTGGTACGCATGGGCCGTTGAGAGATGGTCAACGAGCGCTTCCAAACTCCAACACTTAGAAAAAAGAATCACATGCAAGGAATTTCTTGACAGGAAGTATAGCTCATAACATTTTTGAGTGGTGTAAACCACTCCAACAACTGGCTTTGTACCTGTGTCTGTTCGTACCAAAAAAATTTACCCGTGTCTGTTCGTACCAAAAGAAAATTACCCGTGTCTGTTCGTACCAAAAAAAATGAGCATGGTTGCTATGGTCACCCAGTTCACACGGGTGTGATTTCATTACGTCAGACATTACGTCAGACCACAGCTGATCAGTCTATATAAGACCTTACACCACTCAGTTCACACGGGTGTGATTTTTATGAAACAAACCATTTACAGATTGAAAGAGGATAATTCAAGCTTTCCGTACAGCTGCAATGTTGGTGATTTTGAGGTTGTTTAATATAATTAGAGAGGACTTTTCTGTTTGGATGAACAGGCTCTCTATGGGAAGTATCACCAAAGATGGTCTATTTATGAAGATGGGCCAACTTCATTGGAGCCACTATAGGCGAAATGGTACACAAAGCCTACAAATGGTCTCCTAAATATAGTAGGCGTGGTTTGCTTCTCCCCGACCTCCCCACCCCCCCTCCCCTCTCCCAGGCTGACAACAACACTGACAACGTCATGTGGATGAGCATTGAGAGCATTATATGGCAAATGTCAAAATAAGCCCCCATCAACCAAGAGTCTAGGAAAATTATATTATTAAGCATTGGAACACGTTTTATTTCACTTGTCCATTCATTAATATTCATATATTGTCATCTTAAATATGGGGTCAGAGCCCCCTATGTGTCGTCCATCAAATTGCAGATGGACAGAGAGAGGCTTCCTGACTCCTCTCAAATCTCACAAGAGTTTGTTGCTGGGATAAAGAAATGTCATTAACAAAGTAGATTTTGTCCTGATTTGTCTCGCTAAAAGAAGCCATTTTACTATGAATATCTTGTAAATATTGTGTGCCTTGTGATGATTGGGTCCAGTATTTAGTTCAGTGACCATGGAGTTAAGGAATGGTTCAGAAGCTGTGTTCACGTTCACTCTCCCATTGGAAATGAATAGACTCCAACATTCTTCCCGTCTCCTAATAATGTTACCGCCCACATCACGCAGATACGGGAAGTAAAGCAAAATTGGCCTCTCTTGCTAATTCTCCTCTTAGGTATCACCTAGGTATCACCTAGGTATCACTTAGGTATCACCTAGGTATCACCTAGGTATCACTTAGGTATCACCTAGGTATCACCTAGGTATCACTTAGGTATCACTTAGGTATCACCTAGGTATCACCTAGGTATCACTTAGGTATCACTTAGGTATCACCTAGGTATCACCTAGGTATCACTTAGGTATCACCTAGGTATCACCTAGGTATCACCTAGGTATCACTTAGGTATCACCTAGGTATCACCTAGGTATCACCTAGGTATCACTTAGGTATCACCTAGGTATCACCTAGGTATCACTTAGGTATCACCTAGGTATCACCTAGGTATCACCTAGGTATCACCTAGGTATCACTTAGGTATCACCTAGGTATCACCTAGGTATCACCTAGGTATCACTTAGGTATCACCTAGGTATCACCTAGGTATCACTTAGGTATCACCTAGGTATCACCTAGGTATCACTTAGGTATCACCTTGCTGGCAAGATGGCTGCGGTCTGAATATGGAGAATAGCGTTTTCTTTCAGTCAGTTGATTCTTCATATCCATATCAGTGAAACGGACAGGATGATTTGCTTATTTTTCAAACACAGTTCTTATGATCTAAGACCCCCCTATGGGGATTACAATGCAAATAAAACACAGTTCTTATATGAGGTGATCTAAGATCCCCCCTATGGGGATTACAATGCAAATAAAACACAGTTCTTATATGAGGTGATCTAAGATCCCCCCTATGGGGATTACAATGCAAATAAAACACAGTTCTTATATGAGGAGATCTAAGACCCCCCTATGGGGATTACAATACACATAACAGTTCTTATATGAGGAGATCTAAGATCCCCCCTATGGGGATTACAATACACATAACAGTTCTTATATGAGGCGATCTAAGATCCCCCTATGGGGATTACAATGCAAATAAAACACAGTTCTTATATGAGGAGATCTAAGATCCCCCTATGGGGATTACAATGCAAATAAAACACAGTTCTTATATGAGGAGATCTAAGACCCCCCTATGGGGATTACAATACACATAACAGTTCTTATATGAGGAGATCTAAGACCCCCCTATGGGGATTACAATACACATAACAGTTCTTATATGAGGCGATCTAAGACCCCCCTATGGGGATTACAATACACATAACAGTTCTTATATGAGGAGATCTAAGACCCCCCTATGGGGATTACAATACACATAAAACACAGTTCTTATATGAGGAGATCTAAGACCCCCCTATGGGGATTACAATACACATAACAGTTCTTATATGAGGTGATCTAAGACCCCCCTATGGGGATTACAATGCAAATAAAACACAGTTCTTATGATCTAAGATCCCCCTATGGGGATTACAATACAAATAAAACACAGTTCTTATATGAGGAGATCTAAGATCCCCCTATGGGGATTACAATACAAATAAAACACAGTTCTTATATGAGGAGATCTAAGACCCCCCTATGGGGATTACAATACAAATAAAACACAGTTCTTATATGAGGAGATCTAAGACCCCCCTATGGGGATTACAATACACATAACAGTTCTTATATGAGGAGATCTAAGACCCCCCTATGGGGATTACAATGCAAATAAAACACAGTTCTTATGATCTAAGATCCCCCTATGGGGATTACAATACAAATAAAACACAGTTCTTATATAAGGAGATCTAAGATCCCCCTATGGGGATTACAATACACATAAAACACAGTTCTTATATGAGGAGATCTAAGACCCCCCTATGGGGATTACAATGCAAATAAAACACAGTTCTTATGATCTAAGATCCCCCTATGGGGATTACAATACAAATAAAACACAGTTCTTATATGAGGAGATCTAAGATCCCCCTATGGGGATTACAATACAAATAAAACACAGTTCTTATATGAGGAGATCTAAGACCCCCCTATGGGGATTACAATACACATAACAGTTCTTATATGAGGAGATCTAAGACCCCCCTATGGGGATTACAATGCAAATAAAACACAGTTCTTATGATCTAAGATCCCCCTATGGGGATTACAATACAAATAAAACACAGTTCTTATATGAGGAGATCTAAGATCCCCCTATGGGGATTACAATACAAATAAAACACAGTTCTTATATGAGGAGATCTAAGACCCCCCTATGGGGATTACAATACAAATAAAACACAGTTCTTATATGAGGAGATCTAAGACCCCCCTATGGGGATTACAATACACATAACAGTTCTTATATGAGGAGATCTAAGACCCCCCTATGGGGATTACAATGCAAATAAAACACAGTTCTTATATGAGGAGATCTAAGACCCCCCTATGGGGATTACAATGCAAATAAAACACAGTTCTTATATGAGGAGATCTAAGACCCCCCTATGGGGATTATAATGCAAATAAAACACAGTTCTTATATGAGGAGATCTAAGACCCCCCTATGGGGATTACAATACACATAAAACACAGTTCTTATATGAGGAGATCTAAGACCCCCCTATGGGGATTACAATGCAAATAAAACACAGTTCTTATATGAGGAGATCTAAGACCCCCCTATGGGGATTACAATACACATAAAAAGTACATGAACCCGTGGACTTAGCGCCCTCTAGCAATATTGACGTCAGACTTCGGTGCCCTGTCATTCGGTCATATATATTTCAAACAGCATAATATTATGACATAAATAATGTATATAATAATATAATAATATACAGACTCTTTTGCAAAACGTGCACATTAAAACCCCATGGAGAGGAAGCAGGTTAACACGAGGCCTGCCGGGAACATAGGAATTTTAAAACGTAGAATCTTGTGGCCTGCCACAAACGGAAAAGCCGTTTTAACAGCGATGTATTAATTAATGCATGTTTTAATACGATCGTATCGAAATCTACCGTCAGTTAGCTTTGTTATGCTTCTGACACAATGGGCGCGGCCATTTTGAAAATGCGCGCGCATCCACTTACATTGCCGGCTCTGGTTTCAGACGGCTTTATCTCACAGAAGCGACATTGCAGAGGACGCTTTGTCCCAGACAAGCGTTTTCAACGGCCTGTAGCAGGCGCTGTGATACTCGCGGTCAGCTTTTTCCACCGCCGAGCGAGACAACAACAACCGGTCATGATACCACACACAGCAGCTTTTCACAGGAACAATGCGATTACGGATATTTGGATCTTCAAAGTAAGTGTTACGCGCGATAAAACCTTGGCAATACGCAATCGAGGGATTAATGAATGGCGGCAGGCAGACGGTTAAGACTCTGAAGGGACTGTGATTGATTAAGACAGACATTTTGTCAATGGATACTTTTTATTGGCATAATGATCGACACGAGAGAATGAGTGAACGTCTAGTTTAAAAAAATACATTCAGTTCAATATTAGGGAAAATGTGTACAGTAGGCCTCATACACACATACCGAACATGTGTACAGTAGGCCTCATACACACATACAGAACATGTGTACAGTAGGCCTCATACACACATACAGAACATGTGTACAGTAGGCCTCATACACACATACAGAACATGTGTACAGTAGGCCTCATACACAAATACCGAACATGTGTACAGTAGGCCTCATACACACATACAGAACATGTGTACAGTAGGCCTCATACACACATACAGAACATGTGTACAGTAGGCCTCATACACACATACAGAACATGTGTACAGTAGGCCTCATACACACATACCGAACATGTGTAAAGTAGGCCTCATACACACATACAGAACATGTGTACAGTAGGCCTCATACACACATACAGAACATGTGTACAGTAGGCCTCATACACACATACAGAACATGTGTACAGTGGGCCTCATACACACATACAGAACATGTGTATATGAGGCCTCATACACACATACAGAACATGTGTACAGTATAGGCCTCATACACACATACAGAACATGTGTACAGTAGGCCTCATACACACATACAGAACATGTGTACAGTGGGCCTCATACACACATACAGAACATGTGTATATGAGGCCTCATACACACATACAGAACATGTGTACAGTAGGCCTCATACACACATACCGAACATGTGTACAGTAGGCCTCATACACACATACCGAACATGTGTACAGTAGGGCATTCACTAAAAAAAAAATCGATTTATCGATTTATCGATTTCATTAACACAAGTCTATTCAGATTAGGAGGAGTCGAAAGTTGAAAAAAAAAAAAAAAAGTTTTCCCCATATCATATTTTTGCTCTGTGTGCGTGCGTACAGAATTCAAACTGTAGCATTGATTATTGTCACAGACAGAAGTCAGTTTCTGTTGTGTTTGAACAATAATAGCAATTCAAAACAGAACCTCCAGTCGCTGTCATAAGAACGGGAGGTGCGCTCATGATCACGGCAGCAGAGCCTATTTGTGCACGGCTGCACGCGCACCTGCAGCCCATCAAGTATAATTTATGCTTCGTCCCGCGATGGTGTCGCGCACGCAGACCTCTACGCTCACAACAGTCGCATCTGTGATGCGATGTGAGCTTGTATATCAACTGTTCTCTGTGCGCAACACTGTTGGGAATTGATTACATGAAACAGTCACCCGTGCGCCCAGTCCCAATGTTTGTAAACAAATAATTGGTCTATTAGTTTGCATTGCATTCAGAAGTTCAGAACGCGCCCTTAATTAAAAAACAACTGCAGCTGTGTATGTGGCTCTCAGCGCGCGGTGTCCCACTATTGACTGGCTGAATTTGAAGTTTGAACTGCGCTGCGTCAGAGAAGTAACAGATAGAAGCGCGCAAACTTTATCCCCAAACGATATCCCACTCACCTCCATGCTGGAAATAAAACGTCTGGCTTTCCGAGGCTACATCCGTGCTGACGCAATGACTCCTGTTTCTGGTTTAGCTTTAGGCACGGGGCACATCATATGAACGTCTCCGGTCAGTGCGGTGCGGGTTGTTGTTTATTTGCATGGCTCAGAAAATAAGTAACAAACTAACATGAGAACGTTATCGAGTTGGAGGGGAAGGAGGAGGAGAAGGTTCACGTGGAAGGTAATGCAGATTGTATTCTGATGATGTGCCAAACTGCTGCTGGCTGCTGTGATGATAATATATAGACCTATGTCTTCTATATTGTGTTCTGACTGCCACTAGTGTTAATGTTATATTTTGTATTGTGTACTTCTCGGGCCGCTGTGCTGCGCTGTGCTGCTGCGCTGCTGCTGGCGCTGTGTGGCTTTCGACTTTACTGTCTGACAAGTCGACTTGGAAAAATCTCAAGTCGTTAATGCCCTAGTGTACAGTAGGCCTCATACACACATACCGAACATGTGTACAGTAGGCCTCATACACAAATACCGAACATGTGTACAGTAGGCCTCATACACACAGACCGAACATGTGTACAGTATAGGCCTCATACACACATACAGAACATATGTACAGTATAGGCCTCATACACACATACAGAACATGTGTACAGTAGGCCTCATACACACATACCGAACATGTGTACAGTGGGCCTCATACACACATACAGAACATGTGTATATGAGGCCTCATACACACATACCGAACATGTGTACAGTATAGGCCTCATACACACATACAGAACATGTGTACAGTAGGCCTCATACACACATACAGAACATGTGTACAGTAGGCCTCATACACACATACAGAACATGTGTACAGTATAGGCCTCATACACACATACCGAACATGTGTACAGTATAGGCCTCATACACACATACAGAACATATGTACAGTATAGGCCTCATACACACATACAGAACATGTGTACAGTGGGCCTCATACACACATACAGAACATGTGTACAGTAGGCCTCATACACACATACCGAACATGTGTACAGTATAGGCCTCATACACACATACAGAACATGTGTACAGTAGGCCTCATACACACATACCGAACATGTGTACAGTATAGGCCTCATACACACATACAGAACATGTGTACAGTATAGGCCTCATACACACATACAGAACATGTGTACAGTATAGGCCTCATACACACATACAGAACATGTGTACAGTAGGCCTCATACACACATACCGAACATGTGTACAGTAGGCCTCATACACACATACAGAACATATGTACAGTATAGGCCTCATACACACATACCGAACATGTGTACAGTAGGCCTCATACACACATACCGAACATGTGTACAGTAGGCCTCATACACACATACCGAACATGTGTACAGTAGGCCTCATGTGTATGAGCCTCACTCTTACCTTTCTGACAGTAAACATTAGAATGACTCTGATTATGTCATAAATTGCTACAGAAAATAATGTGTTGTTTAATTAGTGAGATCACAGTAAATACAATTTAACGCCCTCATTTATCAATTGAGTGTAAAATCTGCCCCAAATTCGAGTGTAGGTTTCGTAGTACACCCACGTCGCCACGGCATTTATAAAGTGATCGCAAACAGCTGATCCTTCCTTAATTTCGTTCCGCCGTTAATAAATGTGACGGCTGAAATCGATCTGGCACGCCCTATGAAATCAAGCCTCGCCCTCGTTTTTGCGACATGAACAACTGCAATACGACCTGGAAACCATGGATACAGGAAAAACTTGCTGCCCGCCTCACCCCCCTCTCTCACTCACACACACACACACACACACACACACACACACACACACACACACACACACACACACACACACACACACACACACAGATGCACGCACACGCAACTTGCAAGCCCAACTAACTGGTGTGTTGTATCTTAAATAAATAAAGAACGAACACCTGCATGAATTAAATAAAGCTGTAGGCCTCCTACCCTGTCTGTTTCCCTCTCACCTCGCTTACCTTTCTGTCATGTCAACGCACGCATGCACGCATCGCCATGAATGGAATACGTTTAGGCTGGCCTATATTAATTTTTCCCATTCGTGCGCAGTGCCCGGCGAAGGCGATCAGTGAGACTGCGCTACTGCTGTGATAAGTGCTGTGGGTGAGTGATGCCTGCATGAGAGATAGGCTACCATGTCGTCAAGGCAGTCATAATCAACGTTTATGGAGTGATTTGATCATTGATGAACGAATCATAAACATATGGATGAAGGCTTGCATGTGTGCTGGTATGTGCTGGGCTGGCGACGCACGCCGCGGTCCCGTCCTCCCGACCCCCGAAAATGATCTCGCTTTTAACTGAACTGTCAAAGCACTTATTTAAATGGTGATGATTAAGCCCCTTACGCCTATAGCCTGCTACAATTGCAAATAGGCAAGCTGTATGCTTGTCATTGTCACTTGGAAATAAAGGCGTGCAGTCCATGTGCCTTTTTTTATAATATCACAGTGATTATATAGGCATCTGATGTCACGCTCATGCCGCATGCGATGCGCTCCCAAATCATCTCACAAGTGCGCTCGCATAACAAGGCCAGTAAAGCACTGTTTGATTAAGCACAAACTAATACATTGTAAACATGTTATATTGTTTTTAATTGCGAGATTTTAATTACTTGTAAAGTTGGAAATCTCTCTTTTTCTTTTTCTTTTTTTTACATGTATATACATACAGTTTTATATTAACATTTTAGGAGTGAAAACACATGTTTAGATGCCTGTGACAGCGTGTCAGCAGTTCAGACAATGCTGCTCCGCTGTTCTACGACAGAAAAACAGGTGAGGACAAAGGGTACGACAGCTCCCGACCAGACGTGATTTTTGTCCTGGCACAAGTTTAATTTCATGCTTTGGCGGAAATGGTAAATGCCGAAAATTGCGGTAATTACGGCGTGCACCCATATTTTGGCGTACGCACGGTTGATAAAGGAGGGCCTAAAACTATGGCTGGCTGCACTTGCCCCACACGCACGCACGCACGCACGCACGCACGCACGCACGCACGCACGCACGCACGCACGCACGCACTCACTCAAGTCCCACTTAAAGGATTAAGCGGTGATTCCCCCCCCCCCCCCCCCCCCCCACACACACCTTTCCATTGATTGAAGTGCTGCCCCCCCCCCCCCCCCCCCCACCATATCATTTCCCTGTTCTATTGATCATGTTTATTGATCACAGCTAACCTGGTAGGTATATTAGGCAGGGGGAGGGGCCAGGGGGGGCGGGTTGGCCCCGGGAGACCACTTTATACCGCTCATAAATCCATCCGCGGTTTAATTCCCCCTTCAGGTCATGTAACCGGAAATCAAACTTCCGTGACCAGTGGTGGTCGGGCCGAGGGAATGAGCTCAATGCAAGTGAACGGGTTTGGACTACAATACACTGTGAACGGGGGGCTTGTTTGGACTACAATACACTGTGAACGGGGGCTTGTTTGGACTACAACACGCTGTGAACGGGGGGCTTGTTTGGACTACAACATGCTGTGAACGGGGGGCTTGTTTGGACTACAACACGCTGTGAACGGGGGGCTTGTTTGGACTACAACATGCTGTGAACGGGGGGCTTGTTTGGACTACAACATGCTGTGAACGGGGGCTTGTTTGGACTACAACACGCTGTGAACGGGGGCTTGTTTGGACTACAACACGCTGTGAACGGGGGCTTGTTTGGACTACAACATGCTGTGAACGGGGGCTTGTTTGGACTACAACATGCTGTGAACGGGGGGCTTGTTTGGACTACAACACGCTGTGAACGGGGGCTTGTTTGGACTACAACATGCTGTGAATGGGGGCTTGTTTGGACTACAACATGCTGTGAACGGGGGGCTTGTTTGGACTACAACATGCTGTGAACGGGGGGCTTGTTTGGACTACAACATGCTGTGAACGGGGGGCTTGTTTGGACTACAACATGCTGTGAACGGGGGGCTTGTTTGGACTACAACACGCTGTGAACGGGGGGCTTGTTTGGACTACAACACGCTGTGAACGGGGGCTTGTTTGGACTACAACACGCTGTGAACGGGGGCTTGTTTGGACTACAATACACTGTGAACGGGGGCTTGTTTGGACTACAACACGCTGTGAACGGGGGCTTGTTTGGACTACAACACGCTGTGAACGGGGGCTTGTTTGGACTACAACATGCTGTGAACGGGGGGCTTGTTTGGACTACAACACGCTGTGAACGGGGGGCTTGTTTGGACTACAACACGCTGTGAACGGGGGCTTGTTTGGACTACAACATGCTGTGAACGGGGGCTTGTTTGGACTACAACACGCTGTGAACGGGGGGCTTGTTTGGACTACAACACGCTGTGAACGGGGGCTTGTTTGGACTACAACACGCTGTGAACGGGGGCTTGTTTGGACTACAATACACTGTGAACGGGGGCTTGTTTGGACTACAATACACTGTGAACGGGGGCTTGTTTGGACTACAACACGCTGTGAACGGGGGCTTGTTTGGACTACAATACACTGTGAACGGGGGCTTGTTTGGACTACAATACACTGTGAACGGGGGCTTGTTTGGACTACAACATGCTGTGAACGGGGGCTTGTTTGGACTACAACACGCTGTGAACGGGGGCTTGTTTGGACTACAACACGCTGTGAACGGGGGCTTGTTTGGACTACAACATGCTGTGAACGGGGGCTTGTTTGGACTACAACATGCTGTGAACGGGGGCTTGTTTGGACTACAACACGCTGTGAACGGGGGGCTTGTTTGGACTACAACACGCTGTGAACGGGGGGCTTGTTTGGACTACAACACGCTGTGAACGGGGGGCTTGTTTGGACTACAACACGCTGTGAACGGGGGGCTTGTTTGGACTACAACACGCTGTGAACGGGGGGCTTGTTTGGACTACAACACGCTGTGAACGGGGGCTTGTTTGGACTACAACACGCTGTGAACGGGGGCTTGTTTGGACTACAACACGCTGTGAACGGGGGCTTGTTTGGACTACAACATGCTGTGAACGGGGGCTTGTTTGGACTACAACATGCTGTGAACGGGGGCTTGTTTGGACTACAACACGCTGTGAACGGGGGCTTGTTTGGACTACAACACGCTGTGAACGGGGGGCTTGTTTGGACTACAACATGCTGTGAACGGGGGGCTTGTTTGGACTACAACATGCTGTGAACGGGGGCTTGTTTGGACTACAACATGCTGTGAACGGGGGCTTGTTTGGACTACAACACGCTGTGAACGGGGGCTTGTTTGGACTACAACACGCTGTGAACGGGGGCTTGTTTGGACTACAACATGCTGTGAACGGGGGCTTGTTTGGACTACAACACGCTGTGAACGGGGGGCTTGTTTGGACTACAACACGCTGTGAACGGGGGCTTGTTTGGACTACAACATGCTGTGAACGGGGGCTTGTTTGGACTACAACATGCTGTGAACGGGGGCTTGTTTGGACTACAACATGCTGTGAACGGGGGGCTTGTTTGGACTACAACATGCTGTGAACGGGGGCTTGTTTGGACTACAACACGCTGTGAACGGGGGCTTGTTTGGACTACAACACGCTGTGAACGGGGGCTTGTTTGGACTACAACACGCTGTGAACGGGGGGCTTGTTTGGACTACAACATGCTGTGAATGGGGGCTTGTTTGGACTACAACATGCTGTGAACGGGGGGCTTGTTTGGACTACAACACGCTGTGAACGGGGGCTTGTTTGGACTACAACACGCTGTGAACGGGGGCTTGTTTGGACTACAACACGCTGTGAACGGGGGCTTGTTTGGACTACAACATGCTGTGAACGGGGGCTTGTTTGGACTACAACACGCTGTGAACGGGGGGCTTGTTTGGACTACAACATGCTGTGAACGGGGGGCTTGTTTGGACTACAACACGCTGTGAATGGGGGCTTGTTTGGACTACAACATGCTGTGAACGGGGGCTTGTTTGGACTACAACACGCTGTGAACGGGGGGCTTGTTTGGACTACAACACGCTGTGAACGGGGGGCTTGTTTGGACTACAACACGCTGTGAACGGGGGCTTGTTTGGACTACAACACGCTGTGAACGGGGGGCTTGTTTGGACTACAACACGCTGTGAACGGGGGCTTGTTTGGACTACAACATGCTGTGAACGGGGGCTTGTTTGGACTACAACATGCTGTGAACGGGGGGCTTGTTTGGACTACAACACGCTGTGAACGGGGGCTTGTTTGGACTACAACATGCTGTGAATGGGGGGCTTGTTTGGACTACAACATGCTGTGAACGGGGGCTTGTTTGGACTACAACATGCTGTGAACGGGGGGCTTGTTTGGACTACAACATGCTGTGAACGGGGGCTTGTTTGGACTACAACATGCTGTGAACGGGGGGCTTGTTTGGACTACAACATGCTGTGAACGGGGGCTTGTTTGGACTACAACATGCTGTGAACGGGGGGCTTGTTTGGACTACAACATGCTGTGAACGGGGGGCTTGTTTGGACTACAACACGCTGTGAACGGGGGCTTGTTTGGACTACAACACGCTGTGAACGGGGGCTTGTTTGGACTACAACATGCTGTGAACGGGGGCTTGTTTGGACTACAACACGCTGTGAACGGGGGCTTGTTTGGACTACAACATGCTGTGAACGGGGGCTTGTTTGGACTACAACACGCTGTGAACGGGGGGCTTGTTTGGACTACAACATGCTGTGAACGGGGGGCTTGTTTGGACTACAACATGCTGTGAACGGGGGGCTTGTTTGGACTACAACATGCTGTGAACGGGGGCTTGTTTGGACTACAACATGCTGTGAACGGGGGCTTGTTTGGACTACAATACACTGTGAACGGGGGCTTGTTTGGACTACAACACGCTGTGAACGGGGGCTTGTTTGGACTACAACACGCTGTGAACGGGGGCTTGTTTGGACTACAACATGCTGTGAACGGGGGCTTGTTTGGACTACAACATGCTGTGAACGGGGGCTTGTTTGGACTACAACATGCTGTGAACGGGGGGCTTGTTTGGACTACAACATGCTGTGAACGGGGGCTTGTTTGGACTACAACATGCTGTGAACGGGGGGCTTGTTTGGACTACAACATGCTGTGAACGGGGGGCTTGTTTGGACTACAACATGCTGTGAACGGGGGGCTTGTTTGGACTACAACATGCTGTGAACGGGGGGCTTGTTTGGACTACAACATGCTGTGAACGGGGGGCTTGTTTGGACTACAACATGCTGTGAACGGGGGCTTGTTTGGACTACAACACGCTGTGAACGGGGGCTTGTTTGGACTACAACATGCTGTGAACGGGGGCTTGTTTGGACTACAACATGCTGTGAACGGGGGGCTTGTTTGGACTACAACATGCTGTGAACGGGGGCTTGTTTGGACTACAACACGCTGTGAACGGGGGCTTGTTTGGACTACAACCACGCTGTGAACGGGGGCTTGTTTGGACTACAACACGCTGTGAACGGGGGGCTTGTTTGGACTACAACATGCTGTGAACGGGGGGCTTGTTTGGACTACAACATGCTGTGAATGGGGGCTTGTTTGGACTACAACATGCTGTTAACGGGGGGCTTGTTTGGACTACAACACGCTGTGAACGGGGGCTTGTTTGGACTACAACACGCTGTGAACGGGGGCTTGTTTGGACTACAACACGCTGTGAACGGGGGCTTGTTTGGACTACAACATGCTGTGAACGGGGGCTTGTTTGGACTACAACACGCTGTGAACGGGGGGCTTGTTTGGACTACAACATGCTGTGAACGGGGGGCTTGTTTGGACTACAACACGCTGTGAACGGGGGCCTTGTTTGTCTACATGCTGCACGTACAGTGTACAGAGGCTGTAACCAAACAGCTTTCAAGTGTATTCATATTTATTGAATTGCATTGTTGTTGTTGGTGTTGTTGTCGTCATTATTGACACTAAATAAACTATACTATAGTTTTGCTGTTATGTTGCAAATTAAACGTTGCTGTAGATTTAAATCCCCGTCATGAACAGAAGCTGTTTCCTATTTTAAGGAAAGCCCTGACTGTAGTCTAGTCTGTAGTCCCTAGTCCCCTAGTCTAGGGACTGTCTGTAGTCCCCTAGTCCCTAGTCTAGGGACTTGTCTGTAGTCCCTAGACTGTAGTCTAGGGACTACAGACAGTCCCTGAGACTACAGTCCCTAGACTGTACTCTATAGGACTACAGACAGTCCCTAGACTACAGTCCCTAGACTGTACTCTAGGGACTACAGACAGTCCCCTAGTCTAGGGACTGTCTGTAGTCCCTAAAACTGTAGGGGACTGTAGTCTAGGGACTACAGACTACAGTCCCTAGACTGTAGTCTGTAGTCTAGGGACTACAGAGTCTAGGGCAGGGGTTCTCAACGTTTTTGGCCGGGGGACCCCCGGAAATGCTTTGGCAATGTCTCGGGACCCCCGCCCCGCCCCCTCCCCGACCCCCAATATAAATTGACTGCTACAATAACCTTAAACCATTTTGGGCGGGAACCCCTTTTGGTGTTTTAAGCATTGTTATAATTTAGCTATTGAAAAATAGCAGATCTACAAGCTTGTAGGTCTGCTATTTTTGAAAAATCGTGAAAAAAAAAATAATAATTTGGGGACCCCCTAAAATAATTTGGCGACCCCCCCGAGGGGTCGCGACCCACGGGTTGAGAACCCCTGGTCTAGGGATGTCCCGAATGATCACATTTATAGTTTGTTGCTTCCGATCGGATTCCCATCATTTGATATTGATATCTGTCGATACCATTAATTATTAATATTTTT
>NW_027637541.1:0-10000 GCF_951216825.1 Electrona antarctica
TGTGTTTAGAGCAAAAATAACTCTAAATATGCCAAATAAACCTTAAAGTACCACAACAAAGTAATTAAGATCTACCGTAAATCCTCATTTATAATCCGGGGCTTTTATTTGTCTTAACCGATTCTGATACCGGGCTTTTATTGGAAGGAGGCAGCTATAAGCAGCCAGAAGGAGGCCTATATTTCTACTTTTCAAACAGATCATAATGAGAAATCACATTTTGGGTCTGTTAGACAGTTAGCATCCTGTAAAATGTACTGGACTCATTTATTGAAACCAAGTCCTCATAAAATATTAAAAAGTGCAGTTGCAGGTGCTCACTTGTCATTTTAACGTTTTTTTATAACAATATTGGCATATTGCCTATGGCAAATACCATAATAAAATCAACATCAATTTTAAACTATGATTCCCTGCTTTCATATGACATGAAAAGAAATCCAATGGCAGTCCCTCAGTCAAATCTGGTCACAGTACTATTTACTATCCTATTTATTATTATTCAAATAGGCTATGGTATGGTATGTATCTATGCCTACAGTTAGGCTAATGACAAGTTCAGATGCAAATACTAATAACATAAAATGTAAAATAAAAAATGTAAGGTAGGCCATTTCCTATAATATCAAAGCAGCTAATATGAACAGTGCAACACTGCAGTGATCCAACTATTGCAACTTCAACGGGGGAGAGAGAGTCGCGTTAGAGAGTTGCGTTAGAGAGAGAGACGCGCGCGCGAGAGAGAGAGAGAGAGAGAGAGAGAGAGAGAGAGAGAGAGAGAGAGAGAGGAGTGGGGTCGCGTTAGCAACAGGCTAGGCTCACAGCATATCGGTACGTTCGTTCTATAAGGCTAGATCCGTCTGGGGGGCTGCTAAGCCCCCAAACGGTAGCGATCTACCCTTTAATAGTACGGGTACATTCGTTGCATGCAGCGTCATGCCACAAACAGAAACAGTACTCTCCCTCCGCAGTTAGACTGCTGCTCTCGTTGTCCGTGGCCATGAAAAGTGCTTATAGTGGCGTTCTCTCCCGAAGTTTGTTTGTTGCGTTGTGCACGAGCGCGAGCAATATGCGACCACCGGCATTTGGACACTAGTGACAGTCAGCCATGCAGTCAGGGCAGCGAAGGTAACAGATACGGCACTTGAAAAAAAAGACTTCCGACAGATTTTGAAGTTTTGATATAAAGCTATATTAAATATTCTCGTCCAGAGCCTCCAACATATTAGTCAGCCGTAGAGAATGAGGGGAGGAGGGAGGGGCGGGATGCATCCACTGGTTAATATTATGCTGGCCTGGGTAAAGTAAACATGAACGGGTTAAATTTCCGCGGAAAATCTGCGGCGTTTTCATCGGAACACCGCGGCCGCGTATTCCGTTCGGGCCTACTGATCACCTATAAGTAGAGCAGATCTTTATGTCGCTACTCTATTCTTCGTGACAGTGCGTGTCTCGACTGTCTCGCGAAGTGTGTGAATCTCCCGCCGCAAACCAAGCTCTTCCCGTCATGTACAATTATTAAGACCACGGGACCGATTCCCAGCCAGACGCCCCCCTCCCCCACACTCCATAATATCCTCCCAACCAATGATATGTTGGTCCCGACCAATGAATAACCCCCCCCCCCTCCCATATCCCCCCCCACCCACCCCACAAACACACAGACGCACAATGGCAGCTTCATCTCAAAAATTCCAATTTCGACTTGGATTACTGTGAGGCTTCTATACTGCGTATGCGCACATGTGTGCGTGCGTGCGAAGTGCGTAGGGCAGACCAGTGATGTGGGTTTTTCTGCGTTCCTTCGCGCGCACTTATGTATATTCTGTATTATGTGAGCACATGTGTTAGTGTGGGTGTGTGTGTGTGTGTGTGTGTGTGTGTGTGAGTACTTGTGTTTTACGGAGCCAAAAAACGTCCCCATAGGGCCATATAAGCATAGTAGGCCTACAATTTGAGAAGTATAGACACACAGTGAGGACCAGGCATTTTCATGAGAAATGGTTGTTTTATGGCCAGAAAATATGTTTAGAGTTAGGTTTATAGGCTACAATGAGAAGGAGATTGAGGTTATTATGGTCAGGATTAGGCATGTAAAGGTTTAGGTCCAGTTGGCTGGAGTTATGCATGGTTTAGTTGCGTGCCGGACCGGTGTACCAAAGCTACAAGTTCTGCGACACATAGTGAACCTGTAGAACATCTAACATCTGTCGGTTTAGAATGAAATAATAGCAGAAACTAATACCGTACGTAAAAAATAGCATTCATGAAAATGCCTAAAATGTTGATGTCCTCACAAGATCAGAAATACTGTGTGTGCGCACGCACGCACACACACAATGTGAGGCGGGCAACTGTTTTCCATTGTGGTGGGTTTTGGTGCAGTGATTTCTTTTTTTTTATATTTTCTTTTTTTTTCTTCTTGAACGTTGTTGCTATACAAAAGCAAAGCCTTAGCATCAGATCACATGTGATTCCATTTAGAAACACGATGCAGCTGTACTCAAGCATGGGCATCAACATACATACTTAAAGGACTAAAAGTAAAAGTACTCTTTTTTTGGGGGGGGGGTATGTGTCGCAAACAATTCATCGAAAATAGCAGATCTAAAGGCTCGTTGTGAAACATGTCGTAAAGTATAGGCAATGTGACTCGTTGTGAGCTGGTAGCCTCTCTGCTATTTTCAAATGAACAAAGAACAATTGGACCAAATTCTCAGATTGCTGTATCTCTGCAAGACATCTATTATGACTCTATAAGCCATATCTCAAAAACTAGTGGGTCAAACTGCACAACCGGTGCTCAAAAGTCAATTTGAAGCTGAAATTGACATATTCAAATGATTCCCTGCTTTCATATGGCATGATGAAAACAAAAGTGAAAAAAATCCAATGGCAGGTCTCTCGATCAAATCTAGTCACACATGGTTATTGCATTGTACATTAGGCTATACTAAATCTACAACTATTTGTATTGAAAATAAGTAAAAGTACCCTAATATTGTTCTTAAATACGGTATAGTATATTTGAGTAAATGTACCTAGTTGCACATGTGTATGCGTTTAAGCGTCATGATGCAGTGTGCTCACGTCTGCCACGCTGGAGCACACGTTGATCCAGGTGATTTCCTGGCAGGAGCCTCTTCCTCTTCTTCTTAACCCTCGGGCGTCTGGCTTCACGATACAAAAGGACTGTCCTTTTTCCACAGTGGTGGGAGAAAGTACTCACGTTTTGTTCAGTGAAAGTGTCATGTAGAAAGACTCTTGTTACCAGGGCTGGACTGGCCACAGGACGTACCGGGCATATTCCCGGTGGGCCTCGACCCTATAGGGGGCCGCCATGATATATATATATATATTTTTTGTCAGGCAGGCAGGCCAATATGCGGCAGGCCACCAGGAAAGGTCCGGGCGTGCTGCCATTCTGCCAGTGCCATCATGATAAATTCCCTGTACCTGTAATAAACCCTCTACAAAGGGTTGTGTAGTTGTCTGTTGGTTTGTATCATTTATGTTGTTCTGTAAAAGTGGTGGTATTAGGGCTTGTTTGTTTGTGTGTGCCTCGACGGAGCGGGCAGTAGAGTTTCTGCTATCTGCGCGCTGGTTGTGGTGGGCCGGTCTGGGCCAAATTCACGTGAAAATGACCGGGCCGAATTTTTGTCCCAGTCCAGCCCTTTCTGTTACAAATACCATAACTAAAATAACTAAATTGAATAACATAACTATCACTCTATCACTAAACACACAGGTGAAATTCACCCAAACACCTGTCGAAACAACAACAACCAAGGATGTGACAGGGAAACAAACCTAAACCTTCTATGAGGCCACTGAGCATCATGAAGGTATTGAAATTACCCACCGGCCTCAGACATCAGCAACATTATGAAAATTACAAAAAAAATATAATGGTGTTCTTTCTAGGGTAAATCATAAATCATAATCATATTATGTTTGTGTCTGGTTTTGTGTGCGTCTCCAAAGAGCCCTATAGGATTACCCATGGCTAATGAGTGTCTATTAAATCGTTAATAACCTCGTTTACCAAACATGTCCGGCTGACACCGCTGGCATTTGGCCTGTCGTCGGTGACAACCACACCTCGACCTTTCCACAAATTGGACGCTCCTTCCATCCGTCACTGGTCCGACCAGTCACCGCTTAAAGCCTCACCTTGACGCGCTCGGACGATACCTCAGATTAATTAAACACTTGAACCCTAGTGTGCTCCTTTCTCTTTGGTGCTTATTGGTGGAAATGGCCGAGCGACACAGAGTCCGTTTTATTTGCAGTGGTGGAAAGTAATATTTACTTATGTCCTGTGGTTTGATTAGAAAGGACGTTTCTAATCAAACCACAGGAGGCCTTGGACGTGTACACATCTTCAGGGCTTTTTGGTTGGCCTCTCCTTCTGCACCGTACTCCTTGTGTTTCGTGCATGCGCACTGCCGTTCACTTCCTTGTTTACGGCTCCAAAAGAATGGCTCGTAGTAATCTAGGGAGCTCTCCATGGTTTTGACCAAAAGGACAATGTCTTGTCTTCATTTCTGACTTTAGCATGCACCTTGATTGGAATATAAACGTCTTCTAGAGAGACTTTAGCCTGACCAGCGTGAGGTACGAACGGAAGATTATGCCTCCCGGGTTTTGGGGAAGGGTATAAGAGTAACATTTTGCCATTTCTGCTGGCACTCTAGTGCCTTTATTTTGAAAGATGCTGGCGGCATCGGTTGTGTTAGGTACACCAGACAGTGGCCTTGTGGTTAGCGTGTCCGCCCTGAAACTGGGAGGTCGGGGTTCGATCCCCGGCCGGGTCATACCAAAGACTGTAAAAATGGGACCCAATGCCTCCCTGCTTGGTACTCAAGCAGGTAAATATTGGTAAATATTGTCCCTTTTCTCCACTACATTATTTGACAACTTTAGTTACTTTGTAGATTTTGATTACAATACATACAGTAACTAATTCAACCCTATATACATTTCGGCCATTTGAAAATAGCCGATCTTCAAGCTCACGATGTGTCGGTATGTGAATGTCACACACCACCTGGAATGCTTTAGCATTCGCTGCTGGATGTGAAACTGATAAAGGACGTCAATAATTCATCAGGAAAATAACCTTGTTTTTAAACCCGAGGTTTCAATTCAAACACGTATAGCGTTATTGGAAAGGTTGCTGCAGTTCTCCTTAATGGCCTTGAAGGTGGCGCTGGTTCCCCTCCTGCTGGTTAACAGAAGGATTACCACACAGTCGATTACAACGGGGATTTCACCAGAGTTTACACTCGATTTTATCACTTTAGTAATCATTGTCATTAATACTTTATATGCAACCGGACCGGTCACTAGTTTAACCCATTTTGGGCGGGAACCCCTTTTGGTGTTAGCATTACGTTATGCTTTAGCTATTGAAAAATAGCAGATCTACAAGCTCGTAGCGCGCCACCGAGTGGCGCGCTACGAGCTTGTAGGTCTGCTATTTTTGAAAAATCGAAGAACGAAGAACGACATAGAAACAGCTTTTTCAGAAAACTGTCAGGATGTAGAAGACATTTTTAGAATCTGATCTCAGGTCAAAATGGGTTAAACAACCACGTAGCATAAAAACATGTCGTAAAGTACATATATGTGTGTGTGAGGCATGCGCATCCAACAGTGCACGAATGTAACCAAATGGACCCGTAGACTTAAATGAACACTGACAATTATTGTGCCGTGTGCCTATACGAGCGTGTGTCACATGGTATAGTTGCATGTCTGTTCTGTACATCCATGTGCTTGCCAAATATATATGGCAGGTGTGTGTCTGTGTGCATGTATCTTTGTGTGCGTGCATGTATCTTTGTGTGCGTGCATGTATCTTTGTGTGCGTGCATGTATCTTTGTGTGCGTGCATGTATCTTTGTGTGCGTGCATGTATCTTTGTGTGCGTGCATGTATCTTTGTGTGCGTGCGTGTATCTTTGTGTGCGTGCATGTATCTTTGTGTGCGTGCATGTATCTTTGTGTGCGTGCATGTATCTTTGTGTGCGTGCATGTATCTTTGTGTGCGTGCGTGTATCTTTGTGTGCGTGCATGTATCTTTGTGTGCGTGCATGTATCTTTGTGTGCGTGCATGTATCTTTGTGTGCGTGCATGTATCTTTGTGTGCGTGCATGTATCTTTGTGTGCGTGCACGCGTGTTTAGTAATGAAGGTTGGTGATTTCTATTAGGCAGCAGTTGGTTGTTTTGGGAGCTGCGTGCGTGCGTGCGTGTGTGTAGTGCGTGCGTGCGTGCGTGCGTGCGTGCGTGCGTGCGTGCGTGCGTGCGTGCGTGCGTGCGTGTGTATTGCGTGGGGAGCATGCTATCTCCTCTCTGCAGCTTTGAGTCGTTGTTCTCCCTCCGAAGAGAAGCGACGACGTCGAAATAATGGGAGAAAACGCGTTGTGTGGTCTCAGCAACTTTGGAACGGCTTAAGATATACATTCCACTACTCTATGGCAAGATGTGTGTGTGTGTGTGTGTGTGTGTGTGTGTGTGTGTGTGTGTGTGTGTGCGTGCGCGTGCGTGCGTGTGTGTGGGTGTGCACGCGCGCATGTGCCTGTGTGGGTGTGCAGAAAGTGCTTGTTTTACTATACTTGCGAGGAGCAAATAGGAGTTGAAAAATAGACCTTGCGACTTGCGAGGACAGTTTTTGACTGGTACTTGCGAGTGTGTGTGTGTGCGTGTGCGTGTGCGTGTGCGTGTGTGTGTGAGTGTGCGTGCGTGTGTGTGTGTGTGCGTGCGCGTGCGTGCGTGCGTGCGCGTGCGTGCGTGCGTGCGCGCGCGTGTTGCATTGCGGTTTGGCTGCGGTTAATCCGTTAAACACAGAATCAACAGAAACCATGGTCTGCTCATTGACCTTATATGTGAAAGTCAATACGCTGCAACACAACAGCTCTGTTGTTGATTAAATGGAGCCTGTGTGTGTCTTCTACACCGTACACTATATTATACTTGCAGTGTGTGTGTGTATGGGGTATTGTCGTGTGTGTGTGTGTGTGTGTGCGCGGGTGGGTGTGTGTGTGTGCGTGTGCATACTGTACGTACGTGATGGTGCATGTGTATGGACGCGCGCGTGTGTGTGTTGTAGGAAATCGACAACATGCTGTCTACAATTATAAACGTCCAATCGAAGTCCCGGTGATAGGACCTAAAGGAATGTCTTAAATATCGACTCTGTCGGGTGGAAACCTCGTATGTCCAGAACTGTTGCTTTTCAGGATTTTAGCAAAAGTAGCAGATTAAGACACAGCTTCGAGCTTGTTGACGACGCAGAGTAAAAGAAAATGTAGACTTGAGACCGGACTTGGTCGTGTTGTGTGGTTCACAAACTTTTTCATGTCAAGGTCCCCCAAATTGACACTCATTAGCCCGCGGACCCCCAAAAGATATACCATACCAGGGACCTCCATAGGAGAAGATTTTTACAGCTCTAGCAGTGATTCTCAACCCAAGTAATTTCAAGGACCCCCAGTTTGACATGCATGACCATATAATGGCATTTCTATCTCTGGGACCCCCGACAATCAATGTTAATTCAACTCTGAGAGTGTACGCTCTCTGAGTTACAGACCCATAAGGGTCCATTTGGGTTCCTAACTATAATTTACCTGGGGACCCCTTGGAACTCCTTCAAGGACCTCCTGGGGGTCCCCGGACCCCACTTTGGGAACCACTGTGGGTGTAGTACACAGCACTAATGACCAGTGGGATGTTATTGCGTAGATTCACGCACAGTAACACATTGTTTCTGTCAGGTCAGGTCTCATGTGGAGCCTCATCACGTTCTGTTTGTTTGGTTGGTAGTTATGGTTTGTTTCTTGCATTATTTTTTTGTTTAACCCATTCTGGACGGGAACCCCTTTTGGTGTTTTAACTAAGCATTATGTTATACTTTAGCTATTGAAAAATAGCAGATCTACAAGCTCGCCGGTCTGCTATTTTTGAAACATTGTGAAAATGTGCCTCAAATCTTTGAATACATATTTATTACAGAGTGAACATTTTAACTCAAATCTTTGCTTCTGGGGAGGTTCCTGGAACAACATATTTTCAGATGGGGGTCGACGGCCAATTACATATAATTTTTGGGGTTCTTGACATGAAATATTGAGCACCACTGATACAGAAACATAAGGTTTTTCAGAAAACTGTCTGTTAAATTTCGACCTCAGTCCAAAATGGGTTAATGTTGTTTTGTCTTCTGATTTCAGCGTGCTCGATCTGGTTATTCTCATGTTTGTTTTTGCACGATATTATGTTTTGAATCATCTAAATATATGGTTTCACTGGTCTAATCAGCTGATTATTGTGGTCTCGTAGTATTGTTTTGATTACCATCTTCGTACATAATTGCGTTTCTGCTAAACCGCATGAACCCATAAACTGTCAAAGTAATGGACGAAGGGAGCCGTGACGACCTGTTTGAAGCCTCTGTTTCAGTCCATTCAAATCCACCAACTTCCCCCAAAAAATCCCCAAAAAGCAAACTGTAAAACATGCTCATACTAAGAATGCTCATACTAAGCATTAAAGTATGAGGTATAAAGTACAGCAGCCTTGTGTTCCTAAAACAGAAAGATTGGGTATTGGGTAAGACTGACAGTATGTATCTTTCAGGACCTTTCACTGCTTTGTCTCAACCATTACTCTATGGCTCTGATCTCAGCCACCGTGGTAGATATTTTGACATTCCGTTTTTTTTTTTTTTTTTTTTTAATGTTTCCACTACTGTTGGAGCAGCCATAAACTACACAGGTTCATCCCGATGTTCTGGGCATCTTTGTAATGTTAGTGTTAGTAAAAAGCAGGTAAAAGAGTAACGTTTGAGGCAGACTAACATCAGTCACTTTTCCATTCACTGTAGTAGAAGCTTGGTGCGGGGAAACCACGGATAAGTCGTCTCCGCCTACAGGAAATACGTTGCATGCGACCATGAGACCCGTTTCTGAATCGGTCTATTGGGGTTCGCTGACATAATGAACCCCCATGTGAAAAAATAGTCGACACACAACAACAACATCACAACGTGCTGCGAAACGCTATGAGCTTGTAGATCAGCTATTGCTGGCGGAGAGATTTGGTTCAGAGGTGCAAAGAAGGAGCGGACCAAGTACAGACCCCTGGGGTACCCCAGTCAATGCGTCAATGTTAATATGATTAGAAACATTCTCACCTTGTGTGAGTCATCACATTCGGAAAAGTGTCTAGGGCCGTTTTTTAGCCCAAGGAGTGTTTTCCGTGCAAAATAAATGCTTGCAATGGATTCATAAACGCATGAAAAACCCTTAGTTTGACACGTCAAATGCTACTTTACGTTTTTATTTTTATTTTCCCTGCACATTGACAATTACTGGTATCCCAACTTTCAGCAGCTGTCACATGTTCTCGTAGGGAAACTTAATTTAAATCTTTGTGAGATGTGTTACTATAAACACCTTTACAAACACATTGGTGAAGAAATTGTATTGTTAAGGAATTTATTCCTAGATTTGGACATTTAATTGCTCTGATACAATTCCCTGGCTATAACTGCCTTTGACTCTACTAACTGTTATACTTTAGCTATTGAAAAATAGCAGATCTACAAGCTCATAGCGCGCCACCGAGTGCCGCGCTATGAACCTGTAGGTCCGCTATTTTTGAAAAATCGTGAAAATGTGCCTCAAATCTTTGAATATACATTATTACAGAGTGAACATTCTTCAAATCTTTGCTTCTGGGGAGGTCCCTGGAACAACATATTTTCTGATGGGGGGGGGGGGGGGGGGTGGTCGGAGGCGGGTGCAGTACTTAGTTTAGACAGTTTTTGGTTTAGACTAGTCATTGGTTAGACCAGTCATTAGTCCTACAACTAACCCTCACCCTAAACCTAACCTCCCACGGGGCAGCACACCTAAACCTAACCTTAACCCATGTCTAACCAATGACTAGTCTAAACTAAGTATGCACCCCGGCGGAGGCATGTAATTTTTGG
>NW_027637540.1:0-2500 GCF_951216825.1 Electrona antarctica
GAGAGGACACATCACAGAGAGAGAGAGACAGAGTCAGAGAGGACACATCACAGAGAGAGAGAGACAGAGTCAGAGAGGACACATCACAGAGAGAGAGAGACAGAGTCAGAGAGGACACATCACAGAGAGAGAGAGACAGAGTCAGAGAGGACACATCACAGAGAGAGAGAGAGACAGAGAGTCAGAGAGGGCACATCACAGAGAGAGAGAGACAGAGAGTCAGAGAGGACACATCACAGAGAGAGAGAGACAGAGTCAGAGAGGACACATCACAGAGAGAGAGAGACAGAGTCAGAGAGGACACATCACAGAGAGAGAGAGACAGAGTCAGAGAGGACACATCACAGAGAGAGAGAGAGACAGAGAGTCAGAGAGGACACATCACAGAGAGAGAGAGACAGACAGTCAGAGAGGACACATCACAGAGAGAGAGAGAGAGTCAGAGAGGACACATCACAGAGAGAGAGAGAGAGAGTCAGAGAGGACACATCACAGAGAGAGAGAGAGAGAGTCAGAGAGGACACATCACAGAGAGAGAGAGAGAGAGTCAGAGAGGACACATCACAGAGAGAGAGAGACAGAGAGTCAGAGAGGGCACATCACAGAGAGAGAGAGACAGAGTCAGAGAGGACACATCACAGAGAGAGAGACAGAGTCAGAGAGGACACATCACAGAGAGACAGAGACAGAGTCAGAGAGGACACATCACAGAGAGAGAGACAGAGTCAGAGAGGACACATCACAGAGAGAGAGACAGAGTCAGAGAGGACACATCACAGAGAGAGAGACAGAGTCAGAGAGGACACATCACAGAGAGAGAGACAGAGTCAGAGAGGACACATCACAGAGAGAGAGACAGAGTCAGAGAGGACACATCACAGAGAGACAGAGACAGAGTCAGAGAGGACACATCACAGAGAGAGAGACAGAGTCAGAGAGGACACATCACAGAGAGAGAGAGATACAGAGAGTCAGAGAGGACACATCACAGAGAGAGAGAGAGACAGAGAGTCAGAGAGGACACATCACAGAGAGAGAGACAGAGAGTCAGAGAGGACACATCACAGAGAGAGAGAGAGACAGAGAGTCAGAGAGGACACATCACAGAGAGAGAGAGAGACAGAGAGTCAGAGAGGACACATCACAGAGAGAGAGACAGAGAGTCAGAGAGGGCACATCACAGAGAGAGAGAGAGAGAGTCAGAGAGGACACATCACAGAGAGAGAGACAGAGAGTCAGAGAGGGCACATCACAGAGAGAGAGAGAGAGAGAGAGTCAGAGAGGACACATCACAGAGAGAGAGACAGAGAGTCAGAGAGGGCACATCACAGAGCGAGAGAGACAGAGAGTCAGAGAGGACACATCACAGAGAGAGAGACAGAGTCAGAGAGGACACATCACAGAGAGAGAGAGACAGAGTCAGAGAGGACACATCACAGAGAGAGAGAGACAGAGAGTCAGAGAGGACACATCACAGAGAGAGAGACAGAGTCAGAGAGGACACATCACAGAGAGACAGAGTCAGAGAGGACACATCACAGAGAGAGAGAGACAGAGTCAGAGAGGACACATCACAGAGAGAGAGAGAGAGAGAGACAGAGTCAGAGAGGACACATCAGAGAGAGAGAGAGAGAGAGAGTCAGAGAGGGCACATTACAGAGAGAGAGAGAGAGAGAGAGAGAGTCAGAGAGGGCACATCACAGAGAGAGAGAGAGAGAGAGAGAGAGAGACAGAGAGGGCACATCACAGAGAGAGAGAGAGAGAGAGAGAGTCAGAGAGGGCACATCACAGAGAGAGAGAGAGAGAGAGAGAGAGAGAGTCAGAGAGGGCACATCACAGAGAGAGAGAGAGAGAGAGAGAGAGAGACAGAGAGGGCACATCACAGAGAGAGAGAGAGAGAGAGAGAGAGTCAGAGAGGGCACATCACAGAGAGAGAGAGAGAGAGAGAGAGAGAGAGTCAGAGAGGGCACATCACAGAGAGAGAGAGAGAGAGAGAGAGAGAGACAGAGAGGGCACATCACAGAGAGAGAGAGAGAGAGAGAGAGAGTCAGAGAGGGCACATCACAGAGAGAGAGAGAGAGAGAGAGTCAGAGAGGACACATCACAGAGAGAGAGAGAGAGAGAGAGAGAGAGAGTCAGAGAGGGCACATCACAGAGAGAGAGAGAGAGAGAGAGAGAGAGAGTCAGAGAGGGCACATCACAGAGAGAGAGAGAGAGAGAGAGAGAGAGACAGAGAGGGCACATCACAGAGAGAGAGAGAGAGAGAGAGAGAGTCAGAGAGGGCACATCACAGAGAGAGAGAGAGAGAGAGAGTCAGAGAGGGCACATCACAGAGAGAGAGAGAGAGAGAGAGAGAGAGACAGAGAGGGCACATCACAGAGAGAGAGAGAGAGAGAGAGACAGAGAGGACACATCACAGAGAGAGACAGAGTCAGAGAGGACACATCACAGAGAGAGAGAGAGAGAGTAAGAGAGGACACATCACAGAGAGAGAGAGACA
>NW_027637540.1:7500-10000 GCF_951216825.1 Electrona antarctica
TGAAAAACCTATGTTTCTATATGTGCTCAGTTCTAGTTCATGTCAAGGACCCCTAGAATTATATGTATTTGGCCACAGACTAGAGCCCCATCTGAAAAGATGTTGTTCCAGGGACCTCCCCTGCAGAAGCAAAGATTTGAGTTAAAATGTTCACTCTGTAATAATATATATTCAAAGATTTGAGGGACAATTTTCACGATTTGAGCTAGCGCTATGAGCTTGTAGATCTGCTATTTTTCAATAGCTAAAGTATAACATAATGCTTTAAAACACCAAAAGGGGTTCCCGTTTAGAATGGACTAATAATAATGACAGATATGGCACCATAACACTGGCAGGCCGAAAACCAACTCCTACCTCACACACACACACACACACACACACACACACACACACACACACACACACACACACACACACACACACACACACACACACACACACACACACTCTCCTCATCACCCTGGCTTCTTTCTTATGTATACCTTATTTATTATTATGCGGTGGGTTATATATACGGCATATTCCATAAGCACTTTTAATACTATTTCTAACACACACACACACACACACACACACACACACACACACACACACACACACACACACACACACACACACACACCGGCTGTTTCACTTTCCAGTTCTTCTATATTTTTTTATCTGGCCTTCATCCCCTCTCACTTCTAAATTAAATGGCACGCTGCTATCTCCGTATGAAATATGCTTATTGTAAATATTGGCGCGGCTGGCGGTGCTGAATAGCTACTCGGGGACTGCTTCAAAGGGCTGGCGGTGCTGAATAGCTACTCGGGGACGGCTTCAAAGCCAAATGAAATGTCTAAATCACAAATGACATTTATCAGAATGACTTTTATTCGCCTAATGTAGCAGGTATAGATACACTGGAATTACTTTATAGAGCCGGTCAGCATAAAATGCAGGTTACATGCAGTACAGTATAAAAGTGCACGTGCGGGACACGTGCACGCAGGTCACGGGCGCTTGCAGCAATTATTAGAACGGTGGTTCCCAAACCTTTTAGCCTGTCGTGACGTCGGCTATTTTCACTAATTAAATTCAATTCAATTCAATTCAATTCAATTCAATTCAATTCAATTCAATTCAATTCAATTCAATTCAATGTCCATTTAGGCCTGACGTCGAAATAAATAAGTCTTCTGAAAGAATATATATTCAAAGATTTGTGCCACATTCTCACGATTTTAAAAAAATAGCAGACCTACAAGCTTGGGGGAATAGGAAGAAAGAATAGAAGAGAGATGGACAGGGAAGGAGATACAGGCAAATACAAGTAGTAGCAATAACAATAATAAGGAATGAGATAGTGTAGGATAATATAATTAATGAAATAGTGTAAGATAATATAATATGGTATAGCAATGTTGTCGGATAATAATAATATATAATGTATGAGAATAATTAGTGTAGTGGTAATATGCATGGTGGTAATATGATAGAATGGTCCATGGTCGTGCGTGCACTGTGAGGTGGCCTGGTCCACGGTCACACTTCTGATGGGCTCCATGAAGAGGCCTGGTCCACGGTCACACTTCTGATGGGCTCCATGAAGAGGCCTGGTCCACGGTCACACTTCTGATGGGCTCCATGAGGAGGCCTGGTCCACGGTCACACTTCTGATGGGCTCCATGAAGAGGCCTGGTCCACGGTCACACTTCTGATGGGCTCCATGAAGAGGCCTGGTCCACGGTCACACTTTGGTGGGCTCCATGAAGAGGCCTGGTCCACGGTCACACTTCTGATGGGCTCCATGAAGAGGCCTGGTCCACGGTCACACTTTGGTGGGCTCCATGAAGAGGCCTGGTCCACGGTCACACTTCTGATGGGCTCCATGAAGAGGCCTGGTCCACGGTCACACTTTGGTGGGCTCCATGAAGAGGCCTGGTCCACGGTCACACTTCTGATGGGCTCCATGAAGAGGCCTGGTCCACGGTCACACTTCTGATGGGCTCCATGAAGAGGCCTGGTCCACGGTCACACTTTGGTGGGCTCCATGAAGAGGCCTGGTCCGGCCTGGTCCAGGTCGTGCTCTGTGAGGAGGCCTGGTCCACAGTCACACTTCTGATGGGCTCCATGAGGAGGCCTGGTCCACGGTCACACTTTGGTGGGCTCCGTGGAGGGGCCTGCTCATGGTCACGTCTGGTCCAGGTCCTGCTCTGTGAGGAGGCCTGGTCCACGGTCACACGTTGGTGGGCTCCGTGGAGGGGCCTGGTCCACGGTCACACTTCTGATGGGCTCCATGAAGAGGCCTGGTCCACGGTCACACTTCTGATGGGCTCCATGAAGAGGCCTGGTCCACGGTCACACTTCTGATGGGCTCCATGAAGAGGCCGGGTCCACGGTCACACTTCTGATGGGCTCCATGAAGAGGCCTGGTCCACGGTCACACTTCTGATGGGCTCCATGAAGAGGCCGGGTCCACGGTCACACTTCTGATGGGCTCCATGAAGAGGCCTGG
>NW_027637540.1:15000-20581 GCF_951216825.1 Electrona antarctica
ATGTATAGTGTCATTATATAGATATGTTCTAGTTATAGTTTATATGTATAGTGTCATTATATAGATATGTTCTAGTCATGTTCTTAGCTTACGCATGTTTCGCGATAAATGCATTTTTACATATGTGATGTATTCCCATGCTTTTTGTTCTTGCCTATTGTAAGTCGCTCTGGATTAAGAGCGTCTGCTAAATGCCTAAATTGTAGGACACAGAACATGGCGACAGCTTCTCTGGTCTGCCTGCATGGATGCTGTGGAGAGGATGAGTCACGTTGTCCCTTATGTCCATCTCTCTCTCTCCACAACAGAACAGACTCCAGTGAGTCTGGCCTCTCACCCAGTACTGAGCCTCACCAGCTTGTTCGTCCACTTAGGCCATTTAGGCCTGACGTCGAAATAAAATAAAAAAGTCTTCTAAATCACAACAGTTTTCTGATTCAGTGGTGCTCAAAATGTCAAGGAACCCAAAAATGATATGTAAGAGGCCTGCTAAAATCTAAAAATATGTTGTTCCAGGGACCTCCCCCAAGAAGCAAAGATTTGAGTTAAAAACGTTCACTCTGAAAGAATATTATATTCAAAGATTTGACTTTGAGGCACACTTTCACGATTTTTCAAAAATAGCAGATCTACAAGCTCGTTGCGCGGCACTCGGTGTCGCGCTATGAGCTTGTAGATCTTCTATTTTTCAATAGCTAAAGTATAACATAAAGCTTAAAACACCAAAAGGGGGGTTCCCGTTCTGAACGGGTTAGCATCCTTGTCCATCACGTCGCCTCCCCGTGCAGCAGACTGCAGCGTAGAGAACAACAGCAGGACACTTGCCACTGTGCTGACTGGTAGAACATGCTGTCAGAACGCCTCCTGCTCAGAAAGAAGAGCCTTTTTATAGACAGCGTCGGTCGGTGTTCAGAGACGTCGACTCAATCCTTCCAACTAAGTTCACTGGTTGAGAACCACTAGTGCCCTAAATGAGAAATAGAGTGAACTACACCAAAAGCAAAGCCAGATAACTAGACTGCCAAGTGATCTCACACCCTAAACTGAAATATGAAAACACTAAATATCAAAACAGAGAGAGAGAGAGAGAGAGAGAGAGAGAGAATATTGTTGCGCACAAGGCCTGTGCAACAATGAACAATGAGGGCTGCAGTCATTTAGGCCTTTCAACCAGCCAATACGTAACTACAAATACTATATTGACAGACAGACAAACAATAGTTAGATGACATGCATTATTTGGCCATTATTTGTAATAGAACGTTGTACCTTAACAACTCATAATATGGTCATATCTTCCGCTATGCCCGTTAATTACGAACAAGGCAGCTGGGCTGTCCCCAAACGGTATCTTGCGGCCGTGATTCTGAACGTGATTGTCATTACAATTTTTACTGTAATCCACAAGTGTTAATTCCTTGTGTCAATACGTTGTATTTTTTTTATCAGCAGTTGCCAGTTAAGCTCATCAAAGAGAAATAATATGCTTGTTTTATCTGCGTTTGCTATAAACCACACCAGACCATTCAGTTTAATGAATCCAGAACACAAGCAGATTGCTGTAACTTAAAGTTCTCTATAACCAGCAATATAATAATTCTGTCTGTGTATCAAATATAATTTTATTGGGACTGCCTCTTTGCTCTTCCATGGGCAGAGAGGGAGAGAGAGCGTAGATCCCACTGGACATAACGGCTTAGCCTGGTCTTAAAGGCCATGGCATCTGGCACGCTGATTGGTTTTATAATAACCCCCAAACCACACCTACAGTATACTCTGTATGCCCTTTGAATTGAATTGTATGAATAATGTAACAGGTAGCGCAGGTGTTTTAGGGATAAGGTTCCAACTTGGCCACGGGAACGCCCGTTGGCCACGGGAACGCCCCTTGGCCACAGGAACGCCCCTTGGCCACAGGAACGCCCCTTGGCCAAGGGAACGCCCCTTGGCCACAGGAACGCCCCTTGGCCACGGGAACACCCCTTGGCCACGGGAACGCCCCTTGACCACAGGAACGCCCCTTGGCCACAGGAACGCCCCTTGGCCACGGGAACGCCCCTTGGCCACAGGAACGCCCCTTGGCCACAGGAACGCCCCTTAGCCACGGGAACGCCCCTTGGCCACGGGAACGCCCCTTGGCCACAGGAACGCCCCTTGGCCACAGGAACGCCCCTTGGCCACAGGAACGCCCCTTGACCACGGGAACGCCCCTTGGCCCCTTGGCCACGGGAACGCCCCTTGGCCACGGGAACGCGCCTTGACCACGGGAACGCCCCTTGACCACTGGAACGCCCCTTGACCACTGGAACGCCCCTTGGCCACAGGAACGCCCCTTGGCCACAGGAACGCCCCTTGACCACTGGAACGCCCCTTGACCACTGGAACGCCCCTTGACCACTGGAACGCCCCTTGGCCACAGGAACGCCCCTTGGCCACAGGAACGCCCCTTGACCACTGGAACGCCCCTTGGCCACAGGAACGCCCCTTGGCCACGGGAACGCCCCTTGACCACGGGAACGCCCCTTGACCACTGGAACGCCCCTTGACCACTGGAACGCCCCTTGGCCACAGGAACGCCCCTTGGCCACGGGAACGCCCCTTGACCACGGGAACGCCCCTTGACCACTGGAACGCCCCTTGACCACTGGAACGCCCCTTGGCCACAGGAACGCCCCTTGGCCACAGGAACGCCCCTTGACCACTGGAACGCCCCTTGACCACTGGAACGCCCCTTGACCACTGGAACGCCCCTTGGCCACAGGAACGCCCCTTGGCCACAGGAACGCCCCTTGACCACTGGAACGCCCCTTGGCCACAGGAACGCCCCTTGACCACTGGAACGCCCCTTGGCCACGGGAACGCCCCTTGACCACTGGAACGCCCCTTGACCACTGGAACGCCCCTTGGCCACAGGAACGCCCCTTGGCCACAGGAACGCCCCTTGGCCACGGGAACGCCCCTTGGCCACGGGAACGCCCCTTGGCCACAGGAACGCCCCTTGGCCACGGGAACGCCCCTTGACCACGGGAACGCCCCTTGGCCACGGGAACGCCCCTTGGCCACGGGAACGCCCCTTGGCCATGGGAACGCCCCTTGACCATGGGAACGCCCCTTGACCATGGGAACGCCCCTTGACCACGGGAACGCCCCGTGGCCACGGGAACGCCACGGGAACGCCCCTTGGCCACGGGAACGCCCCTTGGCCACGGGAACGCCACGGGAACGCCCCTTGGCCACGGGAACGCCCCTTGGCCACGGGGGATGCTTTGCATCTTTGCAAAGCTGTGAACGCGACATCAGACATGATGTGCTGTGTTGGCCAGGCAAAATGAACTGGAAAACTGCAGTGTAGACACACAGTAACACATCTCCCACCACACACACACACACACACACAGTAACACATCTCCCACCACTCACACACACACACACACACACACACACACACACACACACACACACAGTAACACATCTCCCACCACTCACACACACACACACAGTAACACATCTCCCACCACTCACACACACACACACAGTAACACATCTCCCACCACACACATACTGTATACTAAATGAGAAAATGCTTTGAGGAAGGCTGCGTAACCCAAACGTGTAAGCGTTCCTTTTTGGAAATGTGAGTACTGTCCGCCATTTATTACATTTTTGGATCTGCTACCTTTTTTATATATATACTGTATAGTGTACTGTGTGCTTTGCCAATGTTCTGGAGTACGTTCTCTCATGTTAGTCCAATGTTCTGGAGTACGTTCTCTCATGTTAGTCCAATGTTCTGGAGTACGTTCTCTCATGTTAGTCCAATGTTCTGGAGTACGTTCTCTCATGTCAGTCCAATGTTCTGGAGTACGTTCTCTCATGTTAGTCCAATGTTCTGGAGTACGTTCTCTCATGTTAGTCCAATGTTCTGGAGTACGTTCTCTCATGTTATAGTCCAATGTTCTGGAGTACGTTCTCTCATGTTAGTCCAATGTTCTGGAGTACGTTTCTCTCATGTTAGTCCAATGTTCTGGAGTACGTTCTCTCATGTTAGTCCAATGTTCTGGGGTACGTTCTCTCATGTTAGTCCAATGTTCTGGAGTACGTTCTCTCATGTTAGTCCAATGTTCTGGAGTACGTTCTCTCATGTTAGTCCAATGTTCTGGAGTACGTTCTCTCATGTTAGTCCAATGTTCTGGAGTACGTTCTCTCATGTTAGTCCAATGTTCTGGAGTACGTTCTCTTATGTTAGTCCAATGTTCTGGGGTACGTTCTCTCATGTTAGTCCAATTGTTCTGGGGTACGTTCTCTCATGTTAGTCCAATGTTCTGGAGTACGTTCTCTCATGTTAGTCCAATGTTCTGGAGTACGTTCTCTCATGTTAGTCCAATGTTCTGGAGTACGTTCTCTCATGTTAGTTGCAGTTAAAACTCCGGCTGCCACTTCAGTCGGTTGTATTCTTTGGCAAGCCAGAAAAAAAGTGCATGCGATGATCAAGCTGAGGGAAAACAACGGGCGGATCAATGTTTTGCAACGACTTTTGGATTTTAATTTGCGCAGCAATATTTCTAAGATGAAAGAAGGCAATCTTGGTAACATGATTAATGTGTGTATTAAAAGTCAATTCAATAATAACCCCACCAGGTTCTTTACTACTACAGTGTTACATTCTACAGTCTTATTATTATACCTTCTGTCTGAAACAGAAGGTATAATTCTCACGTTGGAATACAAGATTAATATTTTATACTTCCAGGTGCGTAACGGGAGACACTGTACAGCATGTTGAACAGCCGTAACTTGGCACCACCTCCTCAAACATGCTTTGTGCCTCGTAGCTTTAGAAGGATTGAGATCCCAGTGATAAAGCAGACAAAAAGCTCATCTCTGGGTGTATTCATTGCTGTCGCTTCCTTGAATCAAGAAAAAGCACTTGGAAGAAGGAGCTCAAAGAAGGTGAGCGTTTTAGGCTTTCAGGGAAATTCAACTCTCTCTAGGGAAACATGAAGGATAACAATACACGCTAACTTAGCAGAATGAAAATAAACATTGGTGTTAAAGCCCCTCACAGTTCTTCTGCCAATATATAATGATTATAGGCAGGTAGGTACAGGGTAGGTAGGTGGATGGATGGATGGATGGATGGATGGATGGATGGATGGATGGATGCATTGCCACAGATTCCTTCCTTGACCTTGCACATCTCACCACTGAGCAGAATCTATACCAGTTGAAGACTTGACTGCACTCGACTTGGAAACACATGTCGTTGCTTTGCACGAGGAGTTGGGACTCAAACACACGCGAGCGTGCACGGCACGCACACACATGCACCCTCACAAAATAGCCCACAGAGAGGCAGCATGTTGATATACGCATGCACACACACCACACACACCACACACACACACACACACACACACACACACACACACACACACACACACACACACACACACACACACACACACACACACAAATAGCTTACAGAGAGAGCTCGGGAGCATGTCGAAGGGTGCTCAGGCACACACACACACACACACACACACACACACACACACACACACACACACACACACACACACGC
>NW_027637539.1:0-16126 GCF_951216825.1 Electrona antarctica
AGTGTGTGGTAACAGTCCTAAGGCCTCTAGGTGCCCTGCTTTCTGCTATAGTGTGTGGTAACAGTCCTAAGGCCTCTAGGTGCCCTGCTTTCTGCTATAGTGTGTGGTAACAGTCCTAAGGCCTCTAGGTGCCCTGCTTTCTGCTATAGTGTGTGGTAACAGTCCTAAGGCCTCTATAGGTGCCCTGCTTTCTGCTATAGAGTGTGTGGTAACAGTCCTAAGGCCTCTAGGTGCCCTGCTTTCTGCTATAGTGTGTGGTAACAGTCCTAAGGCCTCTATAGGTGCCCTGCTTTCTGCTATAGAGTGTGTGGTAACAGTCCTAAGGCCTCTAGGTGCCCTGCTTTCTGCTATAGAGTGTGTGGTAACAGTCCTAAGGCCTCTAGGTGCCCTGCTTTCTGCTATACAGTGTGTGGTAACAGTCCTAATGCCTCTAGGTGCCCTGCTTTCTGCTATAGAGTGTGCGGTGACAGTCCTAAGGCCTCTAGGTGCCCTGCTCTCTGCTATAGAGTGTGTGGTAACAGTCCTAATGCCTCTAGGTGCCCTGCTTTCTGCTATAGTGTGTGGGTGCTTTCTGCTATAGAGTGTGTGGGTGCTTTCTGCTATAGAGTGTGTGGGTGCTTTCTGCTATAGAGTGTGGGTGCTTTCTGCTATAGAGTGTGTGGGTGCTTTCTGCTATAGAGTGTGTGGGTGCTTTCTGCTATAGAGTGTGTGGGTGCTTTCTGCTATAGAGTGTGTGGGTGCCACTGATGTAGAGAGATGGTAATAAAAATCACCCTTTCAGGGAGTGAACCTACAAAAGGTGTGTGTGTGTGTGTGTGTGTGTGTGTGTGTGTGTGTGTGTGTGTGTGTGTGTGTGTGTGTGTGTGTGTGTGTGTGTGTGTGTGTGTGTGTGTGTGTGTGTGTGTGTGTGTGTGTGTGTGTGTGTGTGTGTGTGTGTGTGTGTGTGTGTGTGTGTGTGTGTGTGTGTGTGTGTGTGTGTGTGTGTGTGTGTGTGTGTGTGTGTGTGTGTGTGTGTGTGTGTGTGTGTGTGTGTGTGTGTGTGTGAGTAATATTTGTGCCTGGTAAAAAGTGCCTTTCAGCTCTTATCTCAGCGGCAGCAGAACAGGACCAATCACCTCCCACTGCTGAGCTTTCAGTGTGGACTTAATTGCCTTTCGGATGCCCAGCGGGGGGGTGGGAGGGGTAGTTGTATTACTATACTTGTGAGGGCCAAATGTTTTTGATTTTTACAGATAGAAAAAGATTTAGGTTAGGATTAGGAATTTAGAGGTGAGGTTTAGGGCTCCATCTTGGCCTCCCTTATCCCTAAACGTATTTGCCATTTTTTACTATTTTGAAAAACATTTTAAAATAGTTAAACTAGTCGATCTACAAGCTCACAACACGTCGTGTGAATCGGCAATTTTTTGGTAAAATGTCCTCACAAGTATGCAACATATAGGGGGTGTGTGTGTGTGTGTGGGCACACGTGCATGTGTGAGTGTTTTCAGGAAAGAAAATATTTCAATTTACACAATTCCGTTCCAGTGGCGGCGCGGCGAGGACGTACCATATGGTCGGTACGGTCCCTTCCTGCCATTGTCCCTCCTGTGGAGGTCTGGAATCTGTCCGCCTCGCTGTGTCCTTAAACGATCAGGGCAAAATGGACCTGACAGGAAGTGATACAACCACATTACAGAAGTGAGAGAGGGAGGGGGGTGGGGAGAGAGACGCACGCACACACACACACACACACACACACACACACACACACACACACACACAGCGACAGAGAGACAGAGAGAGACAGACACACACAGACACACACACAGACAGACAGACACGGACACAGAGAAACAGACACACACACACACACACAGCGACACAGAGACAGACAGACAGACAGACAGACACACACAGACACACACAGACACACAGACAGACAGACACGGACACAGAGAAACAGACACACACACACACACACACACACACACACACACACACACACACACACACACACACACACACAGAGAGAGAGAGACTGAGAAAGAAAGAGAGACAGAGATTGAAAGGGAAGATATAGGGAAGGACAGATAAGTGCCGCTGTCTGGCAGAAACCTCTTATGTCCATATTGTAACTGTAATTAAGGCCCTACTTAGTACTTGATCATACTACAGCGTCACACAAAAGCTAAAGTAGCAGATCTACAAGCTGAAAACGTGTCGCTTTGCTTTGATCTGCTACTTTTTATATACTGTATGTTTTCCTTTGAGTCCTGAAACATAACACTTTGGGACATATGAGGTTTCCACCCGACGGAGAAGAAGTGCAAAGTGTTGCCGTCGGTCGTAAACCTCCTACATTAAGTCCCAATAAAAACCTCTAGGGTATTCATTTACGGGAGTGAAAAGAAAACATAAAAAGTTGAAATACGGAGATACAAGGTTTCTGCCCTGCGGCGATGGGAGAGGGAGAAATGTGGCGAGAGGGAACAGGGAAAGGAGGGACAGGGGTGGAGAGGGGATAGAGAGGGGGGGGGTAGGGGTATACAGGGGTGGAGAGGAGAGAGAGGGGGGGGGGTAGGGGTATACAGGGGTGGAGAGGAGAGAGAGGGGGGGGTAGGGGTATACAGGGGTGGAGAGGAGAGAGAGGGAGGGGGGTAGGGGTATACAGGGGTGGAGAGGAGAGAGAGGGAGGGAGGGGGGGGGGGGTAGAGGTATACAGGGGCTGGACTTGGCACCAGCACAGTGCGTTCTGGAAGGACAAGGTCGTCCAAGGTCTCCTGTCACGCTTGAAGGGGTACAGAGGGGGTTTCTGATGGGGTGGGTGTGTGTTGTGTGTGGACGTGTGTGTGTGTGTGTGTGTGTGTGTGTGTGTGTGTGTGTGTGTGTGTGTGTGTGTGTGTGTGTGTGTGTGTGTGTGTGTGTGTGTGTGTGTGTGTGTGTGTGTGTGTGTGTGTGTGTGTGTGTGTGTGTGCGCACGTGTGTGTGTGTGCACGCAAGTGTGTTTGTAGTCCTGGGCGCCTGGCCCATCTATCTACAGTACTGGTTTATGTTGGTGGGCGTGCGTGATGCAAACAAGGGCTTTAATCATTGCATATTTCGCCCATTCCACTGAGACTGAGATGTTTTTTGGTACGTGTGTGTGTGCGTGCCTGCGTACGTTCGTGCTTGTGCGTGTGTGCCTGTATGTCCCAGGCTGGCTAATAGCCTTGTGCTGTGCTGGCTGGCCCTGGCTGCGACTCCAGGTCCCTTGTGTCTAATTGCATTTGTCAGAGTTTAGTTTGCAGCCTTGGCTTGAATACCTCGACACTGACCATTACCCTGACCTCCAGGGACCACTGCATCACTGCATGATGAAGAGCATGAGAGAGGAGGGACGAGGGGGAATAATTTACACGTCTGCTTGCTTTGTGTTTCGACCAGCTCAGTGGCCTTGTGGTCAGAGTGTCCGCCCTGAGCCTGGGAGGTCTGGGGTTCGATTCAGAATTCCAAAGACTATAAAATTGGGACCAAATGCCTGCCTGCTTGGCACTCAGCATCAAGGGTTGGATTGGGGGGTAAGTCCCTGTGACATGCTAACGTCATGTCCTGGGGGTGCCTCACGCTACAGAAACGGATGTATTCCCTGTCTTACGACCATGTCGAAAAAAACAACCTGCAAGGTTGTTGAAATGTGCTATACCAACTTGCCTTATGTTGCAGGTGAGACACCATTTAGCATCAGATTACAGACCAAGACACTTGTGTGCAACTACCAACACTTCCATAACCACGCAGCCCACGGTGGTGTGTACATCCTATAAGGTTTTGCAAGACCGAAATATCTTTCACAAGAACAAGCGAGTCACAAGACCTGTCTAGTTCTAAGCTATAGAGACAAAGATCTAACTGAGCTTTGGTCTAGGAATAACTGCATAGCACTGGCCTCTCCCTGTTCCCTTGATTTGGAACGGCATGCCGGGTTTAACACTACACCGAATGATGGGTTTTCTGTTTCTGTGTGCGTATCCAATTATCCGATCTCTCACAGGATTAATCCTATCAGCGGTTTCGTTAATTTTAATGCTATCCATAAGGATCCATCGTGTGTGTGTGGGTGTGGGTGTGGGTGGGGGTGTGGTATGCACATAAGAGCTGAGCCATGAGAAGGCAACGAGCTGTGATTTGTCATCATAATTGTATTAGGGTTTCCATTACATACATCTTGTTTTATACAAATTGGCCGGGGCTTGCAGAACTAGTGACCGGTGGCACCACGGCTCACTGAAATCAATGTTCTCATCTTACCTCTGCAAACACACAGTATACAGTAGAGCAGGGGTCTTCAACGGTTTTCAACCCAAGGACCCCTTAGCTGAGAGAGAGATGAAGTATGGACATGGAGGTCACAAGTCCATACTTAATCTCTCTCTCAGCTAAGGGGTACATAACATATTGTGTTAAATAGATTTCATAATAGCTTGACTTGTTTGACAGCACTGTCATCAGTAGTATATCATGTGTATTGTCAGACATTTCATCACTTAAAGGACAACTTTGTTATTTTTTTCAACCAAGGTTCATGTTTTTTGATATTAGCGAAAGTAAAAGTTGTTTTTGTTTTGTTGCTACTTTGCTTGTTTTAACGATTAAATCGTTACATTTTTATCTATTTTTGACAGGGGGGGTAGGGGCATTCAAACAAGTGGCTAATTATGTAAAAAAGAAATTACAAAATGTATTAATGCGACCGCAAGTCGCATTTACTATGAAATCGTACATTTTTGTCCCTCAGTGTAACACTCAAAATCCCCATACATTGGAAAGCCCCCAATATATGGTGCCCTGTCACCCAGGTGGATTCGTGCACGAAGGGCGAGGTCGCTTCTTCTCGCCCTCAGACATCTTACTGGTTATTATTTGCTGTAGTCCTACTAGACCCCAGGAAAATCTGTCCACAATTACATCTGGTGACAACCTGTCATATATTGAGCCTACAACAGACATCACCGTAAAAGTTTGTAAAAACTCACAGGAACGCACCCAGGGTGCCGGCCCGATTCCGGCGAGCCGCCCCGCGTCCGAAACGGTTGAGAAATGACAGAGTTACTGTGTGGGGGTCCCTAGTCTACTGTATCCTCTACTGTACTGTACTATCACTGTACTGTACTGGCACACCCGGAAAAACAATGTCGTGCTCAGACGCACCCACCCAGCCACCCACCCACACACAGCTCTGTATGGGAGTGGTTGTACCACTCAAAAAAAATAAAGGTGTCCTTTAAACTCAATACTTAGTCAATCTGACCTGTCACTCTGTACTTGGTTTGCTCTTTTTCCCCCTCTACCAAACCTCTTTGGTGTAGAGGGGTATATAGCATATAGGGCAGATAGGATACCACCTGCACAACAAGCATTTCTGCCTTCCACAAAGCTACTGTAACTATCTATTCCACTGTGCATTTCAACGCACGTTGCAACACATTTTGTATACTGGACTTTACATATTGATTTGACTGTGCCTTCCTGTTATCTTTGTTCTGTGTTCCTTTCTTCTCCATCCTCTCTTTCTCGATTCTTAACTCTTCCTGGAACTGCAAACTTTGGTGACTGTGATGATGTGACAATACTGTTGATTCGGAGGGTATGTCAGCAAGAGTTGTTCAAGCTCGCAGGAAGAAGGTAATAGCCAGCACTTCGAAGACCTTTAATTCCTATACGCAAGGATACACACTGAGGAAGGCAGTGTATGCTGTGCTTTATATACAAATGTACCACAAGTACTTTGGAGTGCTGGATATTACTTTCTTTCTGTGAATCTTTGTGAGCCGTGCACCCAGCAAACTGCATTATATACAGACTGAGTGCTCGTTTTAGTTTTCTACCTTGTTCAAGCTCGCTACAGTAGGTGAGAGACAGACAGACAGACAATAATATTCTATTCCTAGTAGCCATCCACTTGTATGTGTGAGTAGACACGCACACAGGCAGGCAGGCACGCATGCACGCATGCACGCGTGCGCATGCGCACACACACACACACACACACACACACACACTCCATCCCAAGCCATCATCTGATGTAAAAAGGCAGATAGTGGAGTGTGACCCAGGCCCGCAGGCCCTCTGCAACAACACATGGGCCACTTTAGGCCTCTCCTCCTGCTTGTTCCTAGGAGAGCTAGTTCCTAGTTCTTCCTTGGCATGGTTACGTATTGTACTGCACTAGTTCTCAAACTTCTTTGTGAAGAGGACCTCCAAATTGATATGGATATGTATTTGTCCATGGACTCCCATCTGAAAATGGTTTATGCCAGGGACCAAAAGAAGAAAAGATTTGTGTTGAACTTTTTGAGTGGCAAGGAAGAAGAGGGAGGGGGGGTAGGGGTATACAGCAATGTCCGTGTTGTTAACCTATGTGACTATGTATGTGACTATGAGTACCAGTAGGGGCAAAAGTGGCGCTGTTGTGCCAGAAACGGAGAGAGAGAGATAGTGCTGCACTGTTGCCTGCTAATGAGAGAGAGAAAGAGGGGGGGGGGGAGAGGGGAGTTGCACCACTCAGTTCACACAGGTGTGATTTCTTTTTTTATAGAGCTGATATTTTTGAGTAGCCAACATAAATTGTATAAAGTGGAGATTGTGAGATTGTGACGCTATGTTAGCTACTTTTGCTGGAGAGACCCCCCCCCCCCCCCCCCAATGGCCCCTGTGACCCCACTTTGAGAACCAACGCATATACAGTATGTGTTACTAGACAGCCATGTGCACGTCTCCCTACAGTATGTGCGCACGCACACAGAGACACACACGCATCTCCAATGAATGATAAAAAAACACTCAATAGATTTGGGTAAAGTGATGACACATATAAAGTCTCATACCAATTTTGGTGTGCGTGCGTGCGTGTGTGCCTGTTCCCAGCATTCGCCAAGCCCCCTCCGCCTGCTCTGTTATTGGTGTAATTAACAGATTCGATAGGGGATATAATATGTTTTATATACACAGATTTAAAAATAAAGCATCGGAGAGCACTCATGCATTAAATTACAACCCCAGATCCCAGTCACACACATGGTTACTGACGCATATATCTAAATGACGGAGCGGTTGCGCAAAGACCCGCCCGGCAGCACTGTTGCAATTTATTTGTGCGAGTTATAAGTATTTTTTGTTGAATTACTCATGACAAAGTTGTAAAAGTCAACAGTATGTATATCCATAAAATAAGCAAGCAGCACGCGCAGACAATAAATACACTAGTTCTTTCTTTCAATAATATTATTATTATTTTCACAATTATATAGATCATCTTCTTCTTAAATACACTAGTTTGAAACTCATGCCATTGCACCACAATTCACAACCCCCCCCCCCCCCCCCCCCCCTCCCCCCCCCTAATCGCGGTGTTGAAATTGAAAGGTCATGATGACGCATTAGCATAGAAACCAGGGCTAAAGGCCTAACCGGAACCACAACTAGATGCAAGTTTCAGCTCCTTTCCTTGCGACAAATCAGTTCGAGGAATGAGGAATAGGAAGCTAGGCGGATTGATACAATCAACTGACAGCCAGCTGACTGACAGCTGAGGCATGCAAGACTAGACATGTGAGCTTTCCACCCGACAGAGACAATGCATTAGTTGTCTGTCTGTTTGATTGGTTGATTACATATTTTATTGACAGTTTAAAAGCAAGTCAGTATGTTAAAAAACACCCAAAGGCTTGTTTCCGTGTGAACATGAGGGGTTTCTAAGTGCTTGTTAGTGGGAGGTTAAGGTCATCACTGCCTGTTTATTTTGGGTTTATTTATTTATTTGTCACTATCGTTGCATTTTAATGTGACACATGCACACTGAATGTGCAACCGCATGAAATGTGGTATACAGATGAAAGTGACTTTAACCAGTCAGCGTGTCTTCAATGCTCAGCCCAGCTTCTCTCTGATGTGACAACTGTGGCTGAGAACAAAGGGAAATACTCTCTCTGACACACTCTCTCTGCAACTCTTTTCTCTCTCATGTCTGTCTGCTTCTTCCTGTCTTATACACTGAATAACTTCCATCTCTCTCCTATTGTCAGTCTTCCTCCTACCCGTACAGATATCAAGGGCTCAACAGCTCTCTGTATCCATTTGGTTCCATCTGTAAACTCTCAGAGTTATACGGGATCCTTAAAATTAAAAGTTTTTGAGAACCACCGGTCTAGTTGTTGCACTCTTAGGCTTACAGTACATGTTACCTAGGCTCTCATAGCATTTGATCATCAGTGAAGCTTTATCTCATACTGCCAAGAGTGTGAATGTTGGCTTACGGTCGGTAATCTAGTTAGTATGCATGCGTGCAAAAGCTGGATTACTGGTAATCTTGTGTGCGTGTGCATGTGCGTGCGCGCGTGTGCGTGTGTGTGTGTGATGATCTGGATTACAATTGGTAATCTAATATTCATGTGAGAAACTTTTTACGTGTCTATATATGAAGTATTTGGCAAGATCGCCATGCATTTCCAAGTTAATTAAATATAACCAAATGTAGACTGACACCACACTACAGTAGTTGAGATGCTCACAAGCAGCCAGGCTAGAATATTTTGCGCTGCTTCACCACTGAACAAACCACATCAGTGGCTTTATGCTTAGAGTGTCAACCCTGAGACTGGGAGGTCAGGGTTCAATCCCTAGCCCGGTGTCATACCAAAGACTACTAAAATGGGACCCAATGCCTCCCTGCTCGGCACTCGGTATCAAGGGTTTGGATTGGGGGTAAGTCCCTGTGTCATGTCCAGGGGGTGTACTTGTACATCATGTAACATACTAGTGTCATGTCCAGGGGGTGTACTTGTACATCATGTAACATACTAGTGTCATGTCCAGGTGGTGTACTTGTACATCATGTAACATACTAGGGTCATGTCCAGGGGGTGTACTTGTACATCATGTAACATACTAGTGTCATGTCCAGGGGGTGTACTTGTACATCATGTAACATACTAGGGTCATGTCCAGGGGGTGTACTTGTACATCATGTAACATACTAGTGTCATGTCCAGGGGGTGTACTTGTACATCATGTAACATACTAGTGTCATGTCCAGGGGGTGTACTTGTACATCATGTAACATACTAGTGTCATGTCCAGGGGGTGTACTTGTACATCATGTAACATACTAGTGTCATGTCCAGGGGGTGTACTTGTACATCATGTAACATACTAGTGTCATGTCCAGGGGGTGTACTTGTACATCATGTAACATACTAGTGTCATGTCCAGGGGGTGTACTTGTACATCATGTAACATACTAGTGTCATGTCCAGGGGGTGTACTTGTACATCATGTAACATACTAGTGTCATGTCCAGGGGGTGTACTTGTACATCATGTAACATACTAGTGTCATGTCCAGGGGGTGTACTTGTACGTCAAGCTGCCTCACACTACAGAAACACCAGGTACAGTAGGCTCTTGCCCCGTTGGGCCACATGGCTCGGGAACACTTTCTTCTTACTTACTTCTTCGCCACTTAAGACCACATTGCGATTCGTCTGGCTTCATTCAAACACTGCACTCGCAGTAACTTACTATATCGATAGCTCAAGATTGGACTGGGAGAGAGCCATGCTGCTATTAGACTCTGTTGTTTTGTCTGGAAAGGCCTTTGATGTGCACAGTGCTGGAATCCATCTGTAATTACAAAGGAACACAGTCAATTTGTAGCAGCTCAGGTAGTGGTGCTGCTCACAATGGAAACAGGAAGTTCACTAGCTTTCACTTGCCTTTTGATCCTTTTTTTTTTCCTGTCACGTACAAAATAATGTGACTCTGCCGTGCGTTGTTCCCCAGAGCATAGGGACGTTTATTATTACGCAGGGGAGGTTGCTAAACATTTGGTTTAATCGGAACTAGTGGCATGATGCAATTGTGTATGAACACAATCTGGCAAAAGTGTCAAACAAACAAACATTCTGCCTATTATGTTATTTTTGTACTGTTTCTGTGTGCAGGTTTTGTATTGTTCATCATTCAAAGTATAATATAAGACTTAACCATATTAAACCTGGCGTCCCAATTTTGGGCTTATCATTATACAAAAATAGCATAGCCATTTGTAGAATCGGCTTTAGGTCTTAATAGTTTAATGGTGTGACGAAAATCGCAGATCTACAAGCTCACAACCTGTCCTATCCGTGACCTTGTATCGGCAATTTGCGGAACATCGTCGTATGGCAATGCATAAATCTGATTTTAAGTGGTTCACTTGGCATGTCTCTGCTCCATTCAGTTCAATGGTAGTCTGGTTGGCAGAAGTCCAAACGGACTGACCTTCACAGTATGACTGAAGTGTGTGTGTGTGTGTGTGTGTGTGTGTGTGTGTGTGTGTGTGTGTGTGTGTGTGTGTGTGTGTGTGTGTGTGTGTGTGTGTGTGTGTGTGTGTGTGTGTGTGTGTGTGTGTGTGTGTGTGTGTGTGTGTGTGTGTGTGTGTGTGTGTGTGTGTGTGTGTGTGTGTGTGTGCACAACGTCAAGGCTAACACACACTCTGTCTCTCTCTCTCTCCAACCACAGTGAATGAGTATGTGTTCATGGTCCAGGCCAAAGGCATCCAGATGAAGGAGAATGTGAGGAGCATTGGAGCCCAGGTTCTGGAGCAGGTAGTGAGAGGAGCTTACAACATCAATGGCACAGGTGAGCGCACTCACACAGACACACACAGCGTTTCTATACTTGTGAGGACAGCAATGGTTTAAATTTAACTAGATCAATTGTAAAAATGACTCAAGGTCGTGGACCTCAAGACTGTGATGGTTACGGAGTTTGTGGGTTTGAATCCACTGTGGTGCATCTGACTTTGTCAAGAGTCTATACGAATGCAATTGGCCCATGTTCAGGGGAGGGAATCCTATGCAGCTGGGTACAAATGAACGCCCCAGCTTTTTTGGGTACAAACGTAGAACATTCAATTGGTTGAGTTAAAGATGGGCAATAAAGTACCTTGCACACTTCAGGAAGTCAACGAGCCGAGGCAGCCCTGGGGAATTTTGTTTCAAAACTATGTCAATTCACAGAATAAAATAAAATAAATTAGTTTTGCCATGAAAATAATGATCTAAAAAACAAAATTGCATCGCAGTGTGATGACCGAAGCAATTGCGTACCCACGCACAACGACACAGCACATTTACAGTAGTCTATTAGGAAATACATTATTCCTATACCAGCAAGAGTGGCTGGAAATGGTCTCCATAATTAACTCATCATCAAGTATTACATTCACCCCGCAGTTGGTTATTGTCTCTGTCGAGGGGAAACCTCATTTGTCCAAAACTGTTACTGTTCAGGATTCACTTTCTAAAGTACAAGCTCAAAACGCATCACGGTTTCGTGCTTGTAGATCTGCTACTTTTGATGCTGTAGTATGATCAAGTAGGGATGTTAATTTACGGAAAAAGTGAAAAGGTTAGACTACATGGAGATAAGACGTTTCTGCCCCAACGGCAACCGTATAATGTATTTTATGGCTGCAAATGCTGTCCTGGTGCGTGGCTGTTAATTAGGGACACAGAGTGAGTCACAGACATTCCTCCATTCTAAATAGTAGCCTACATTATATTCTTATTGTCTTATGGTTAATTAACCATTAACAAGTTTGGGGTTAATGGTTATGGAAAAGCATTCAGTATGGCCATCCCTATGTTATTGTAAAACCAACCATCATCCAATAATTCAACCAACCAACCATACATTCATACATACATTCATACATTCATAATTATTTTCTTTTGCATGCATGATTATAAACATTTATAATGAGTGTTATAATGCATGATAAATGCAATTATAATGCATTATAGACCCAACCTTTAAGTAAAGTGTTACTGAAAGTTCTCTAGGGGCCAGATTTGGCCCATGGGCTGCCAGTTGAATATCACTGCCCTAAATCTAACCCTAAACCCCAACCCCCATAACCCTAAACCTAGTCTCTACATTGTCCAATCCTAACCCCAACCCTAAACCTAATCCTAAACCTAACCTGAATGCGGTCCTAACCTCATTATAACCGTAGCTCTAAAATAAGCTTTGGTAACCAGGAAAACAAAAACATCTTGTGGGGTGGTACGTCATTTATTTTGGACCTCACTCGGGGCAAAAGCCCTGACTAGGAAAGCTGTTTCTCCATTTTGATCATTTTTGGAGCTCAAAATTATACACACGCACACACGCACGCACGCACACACACACACACACACACAGGTGATTCCATGTCTCAACTCAAGGGATGTTTACCTCACGTGCCTTTACCTTCGCTGCAATTATAATAGCTTCAAATACAATAATCACCACCTTGGGAAATCCTATAAGTGAGGTGTGTGCAATGGCCTGAGCCTAGTAAGCCAAGCCAACCGGAATGATCATGGTAGGTAGGAAAAGAGTCCGGCTTTTAGAGCTGGCCTGGGACTAGTTGCAGTGTGTGCGTGCTCTTAACGGTTGCATGAGTAATACACATAATTCAGAGAGACATACAGTAGCTGAGGCAGCGGTCAATGTGAGCAGGTCAAAGCAAAGGGATGGAAGGCAGTATGTGTACAATAATAGAACACATACTGTAACTGCAGTGGTTATGACATTCCAAACCTCGAGAAATAGATTTAGGGGAGGTTGAAAAGCTGACCTGACAATAGTAGGAAGCTGCGGTGGAGGAAAAAGTACTTCCATGGTTTACTTGAGTAAAAGTACCAATACCAATACAGAAATGTAGATACTAGAGTAAAATTCGAGTAAAAGTGCAACAGTATTGGCATCAAAATGTACTTAAAAGGGCTGCCATGTTAAGTGGTCAGATTGGTGGGCCACAAACACTTTCAAAATGTTCAAGTGGACCCCTGATCTAGACAATGTTGATTAACACTGACATTATATGTCTATACAACAATATGTGCTATAGACACACATAGTTATGGTTGGGCGCAGCCAGCCATAACTGAGCTGTACCAACCATAAGCTCAGCTGTACACCTCAGCCCTGATTAGCTACACCTGGCCTACAGGGCAAAGGCACTGCTCCATGGATTCGTCTATGAGGCAGTTAGGCCCCATTTACACTGGCAGCCAAATCCAGCCTGAATCAGATCTGAGCCACATCCAGATTGGAATCTGATTTGTCTAAATGAGTCATGTGGCACAGATCTGATTCAGGCTAGATTTGTCTGCCAGTGTAAATGGGGCCTTAGAGCTCTTTGGATATAGCCTGGGAGAAATACCATTTTCGGTTTTATGATCCGGTCTGGAGCGGAAATAACTTTACGCCATCAGGCGGGCCGGAACCAAGCGTGCCGTGCACCTCCAAAAATGATTCCCCTACTTTAAAATGTGTTGGCTGAGATGGTTGGACAGCAGGAGATTCATGACCTCTCGCGGGTGTCGGGGAGTCGACACCAATATCCGGGAAACTCTCAGAGCTAACCGGGGAGAGGTGGGATGTCTGTGTCTATGAAACACTATGCAGCCAGAGAGTACATGACGATCTATATACTGCTGTCTGTGTTTTCACAGATTATACCTACGACTTCAACGTGAGCGCCAGCGATGGTCCTCCCCCGACCTACCTCCCAGAAGGCTTCACCTACCTCCCCACGCAGGTCTGCCCCGAGAGACTGCCCTCCATGAGTGAGTGCACACACACACACACACACACACACACACACACACACACACACACACACACACACACACACACACAATTCCAATTAATTTCAAAGGAGCTTTTTGAAAAAAATGAAATCCTTCATTTTTTAGTCACTTTTGGGACAACTGGCAGGATGTTTCCCTAAACGATTTAAAATAGTAATAAGCCTCGGATTTTGACCTGATGCTCAAGATTCAACGTATCCCCTGAGCAAGCAGGCAGGCTCTAATTAGCTCAATGGTAAAAAAATGTCAGCGGGCTCAAATCCAGAGTAGAAGAGGAGAGTTACATAGTGCAGCTTTAACTCATTTTGTTGGGGACCACGGCCCCATGCAACCACCTCAATGAACCCTGTGGGGGTCCCCAGACCCCACTTTGAGAACCACTGCTTAGTGCTTACACACTCTTTACACATGACGCAGTCCAGGTGCAGAAGGCCAGATCCTGATATTAAGTCATGTTTATGACGTTCTTTATACTGACTTTTATATTATATTGTTAACCTTTTACTAGCATTGCTGCTTCTCTGTAGGCTTCTCCTCTTTCTTCCTGTATCCTGTGTCTTTGATTCATCCTTCACCGTGGTGCTGCTATGACAACAGCATTTCCCTCAGGATTAATAAAGAATCTGTCTATCTTCAAGAGTGCACACACAGAGGACCCGTAAGGGTCCGTCTTACACTCCAAGAGTTATATTAACACTCTGGATTCTACGTCGGCACAACCTCTGCATACTGATTTTTATGCTAATAAGCCCAAACCACACCAATGATTTGTCATGCAACTCCTTGCAACCATTATCCCCAATGGCAGTTGCAAGTAGTTGCATTTGTGTGGTTTACCTTACTGTTTTGTTGCAAGGAGTTGCAACTGGTGTGGTTTGAGCTTTAAATGACACAATACCGTATGCTCTTTGAGACCGTCAAAATCCATGCATTAGAATCATTTCCTGTAGAATATTGTTATGTTAAGGGGTGATTGAATCGTGCTTCATACAGTACAGGCTGGCCATTTGTAATCATAAAAATCATTAAAAAAAATGATTCAGGTTTCATGAAGAATCCCAATGTGTCCATTAAGTCGGTTGTCATAGTGCCTCTGTGCCTATTCATTAATAAGAGGGAGAGGATGAAAATAATCATGTTTCATAAAGTACAGGCTGGCCATTTTGAATCATACAAATCATACAAATATTCTTCATGTTTCATGGGACTTTAAATGTGTCCATTAAGTCAGTTGTCATAGTGCTTTCTGTGCCTATTCATTAAGTTATGAGTGGTTTAAACGGGCGGTGAGGCCATGCTTTCAGCGTTGATTGATGATGCATACACAATGTGTAGTAATGGCGCAGATAGCCTAACCCACCCGGCATTTACACAGTATGGATGTATGGATGCCCTGATTGCTCAAGTGTTATTGGCCTTGACAAGAAGCGTTCCTATGGCGCTCTCTCTCTCTCTCTCTCTCTCTCTCTCTCTCTCTCTCTCTCTCTCTCTCTCTCTCTCTCTCTCTCTCTCTCTCTCTCTCTCTCTCTCTCTCTCCTCTTCTCTCTCTCTCTCTCTCTCTCTCTCTCTCTCTCTCTCTCTCTCTCTCTCTCTCTCCACACACCGGTATATATATATATATACATATTTATTTTTTTCATTCATCGTCATCCCCTTTCATACCAGGTCATTACCATTTTTCTCTTTTATTCCTCAGCCTTCTCCGTTTCTTATCTCTCTCGCTTGCTCTTATAAATCTCTTTCAGAGGCGAGGTTGAAGGTGTGCACGCACGCACCCGCACGCATGCACACACACAGACATTTTAACACAATCCATGCCAGTACACTACAATAGAAACGCAGACCAATGGCCAGCGTTTCTATTGTAAAAAAATAATAATAATACGTTTTGAAAAAGAAAATTCAGACACAAAATTACGTCCTGCACAGGGGGTTATAGTGCTTAAAATGTAACCTGTCGTTCCTTGGCTTGGATTGGGTTAACCACGTAAGCCCTGGCGTAATACTCCTATGACGAATAGCAAATGTCACATTGGGAGCTTATGGATCAGCTATTTTTATTTTGGAAACCATGTTGGTCAAATGTCACATTGGGAACTTATGGATCAGCTATTTTTATTTGGAAACAATGTTGGTATGTTCCACAATGATGTTAGATATAGAGCGCCGAAGTCTGACGGTTTGGAGGGTTTTTTTCCTGAATTTCCATAGACCTTTTTTAAATCGCGTCAAATAAGAACTGTTCCAAAAATACAAATGATCTCGGCGGTTTGACTCATGAGAAGACGGTAATGTTACTGCCGCTGAATTAGTACAAGTTTTCCTAGACTGTATTCAAATATGAGTGACTGACTATCATAAACGATACTGAGACATCTCCCCGATCGCAGAGAGATGCTTTTCCCTAAAAAAATACCCAATCTACAAGCAAACTTGTAGATCAGCTGATTTAGCCTAACATTCCCCCCATAATATAGGATGCTGGGG
>NW_027637538.1:0-117500 GCF_951216825.1 Electrona antarctica
TGAAAAACGAGGATTTGAAAAAAAGACGAAAATCACTCCGAGACAATGGACTATAGCCCATGGTCTCGGAGTGATTTTCGTCTTTTTTTTAAATCCTCAAAAATGATGAAAAACGGCATGCTATAGTATGCCGTCCGAGGCCATGGGCTGAACTTGAACCCATGACCTGTGGCTCACATAGACAGCAGCTTATCACAGAGTGCCACCATGCTCTCTGAGAATCTCCTCTGCTTTCCATCTCTTTCCAGTTCTCTTCTGGATGTTATTCTCCAAAACATGCTGCAAAGTGAAAGTAGGAGGAACTCAGCTGGATTTGAACTCACAACCTCTGGCTCACATGGACGTCATCTTAACAAGGGTGCCACTGAGCTCTCAGTGATTTGTAGGTTGAAAGTTGTTCTTCTTGGTGTCACTTTTCAAATGGGGCCTTGGGATCATGTACAGAGCATTTGAATGGTGCTGTGCATCAAAGGTGTCTTTAGTGCTTTTAAGTGTTATTGTGGATGTTAATCAGATAATACAGAGGAGAAACCATGAAAGGACACAGACAGCCTCCCCATTGGTGGATGTGATCCTGGCAGCCAGCCCAGGTGTGTTCTGGTCCTGTTGATTGAGCAGAGCAGGAGCTATCCTGCTCTGCTCAATCAACAGGACCAGAACACACACTCGTTACTTTTCTTCCAGTTTATTATACTCGTATAGCATGCCGTTTTTCATCATTTTTGAGGATTTGAAAAAAAGACGAAAATCACTCCGAGACCATGGACTATAGCCCATGGTCTCGGGGTGATTTTCGTCTTTTTTTCAAATCCTCGTTTTTCATCATTCATAGCCCATGGCCTCGGATGGCATACTATAGCATGCCGTTTTTCATCATTTTTGAGGATTTGAAAAAAAGACGAAAATCACTCCGAGACCATGGGCTATAGTCCATTGTCTCGGAGTGATTTTCGTCTTTTTTTCAAATCCTCGTTTTTCATCATTCATAGCCCATGGCCTCAGACGGCATGCTATGGCATGCTATAGCATGCCGTTTTTCATAATTTTTGAGGATTTGAAAAAAAGACGAAAATCACTCCGAGACCATTGGCTATAGACCATTGTCTCGGAGTGATTTTCGTCTTTTTTTCAAATCCTCGTTTTTCATCATTCATAGCCTCAGACGGCATGCTATAGCATGCCGTCTGAGGCCATGGGCTATGAATGCCGTTTTCCATCATTTTTGAGGATTTGAAAAAAAGAAAAAAGAAAAAAAGACGAAAATCACTCCGAGACCATGGGCTATAGCCCATCGTCTGGCTTTGGCATGCTACTAGTCCTACATACTTACACCTAGAAACCCCATTCAAACCTATTTAGGTTCATCTTACGGTTGACATGTTTGCCTGAAAAGGAATCTTTGTAATGTTTCATAGTTTTAGCATGCCGTTTTTCATCATTTTTGAGGATTTGAAAAAAAGACGAAACTTGGATTTGAAAAAAAGACGAAAATCACTCCGAGACGATGGGCTATAGCCCATGGTCTCGAACGGCATACTATAGCATGCCGTTTTCCATAATTTTTGAGGATTTGAAAAAAGACGAAAATCACTCCGAGACCATGGGCTATAGCCCATCGTCTCGGAGTCATGTTCGTCTTTTTTTCAAATCCTCGTTTTTCAAAATGTATGACCATGGTGATGGGCTATAGCCCATGGTCTCGAACGGCATACTATAGCATGCCGTTTTCCATCATTTATGACCATGGCGATGGGCTATAGCCCATGGTCTCGAACGGCATACTATAGCATGCCGTTTTCCATCCATTTTGAGGATTTGAAAAAAAGACGAAAATCACTCCGAGACCATGGGCTATAGCCCATCGTCTCGGAGTCATTTTCGTCTTTTTTTCAAATCCTCGTTTTTCATCATTTATGACCATGGCGATGGGCTATAGCCCATGGTCTCGAACGGCATACTATAGCATGCCGTTTTCCATCATTTTTGAGGATTTGAAAAAAAGAAAAAAGAAAAAAAGACGAAAATCACTCCGAGACCATGGGCTATAGCCCATCGTCTGGCTTTGGCATGCTACTAGTCCTACATACTTACACCTAGAAACCCCATTCAAACCTATTTAGGTTCATCTTACGGTTGACATGTTTGCCTGAAAAGGAATCTTTGTAATGTTTCATAGTTTTAGCATGCCGTTTTTCATCATTTTTGAGGATTTGAAAAAAAGACGAAACTTGGATTTGAAAAAAAGACAAATCACTCCGAGACGATGGGCTAGAGCCCATGGTCTCGAACGGCATACTATAGCATGCCGTTTTCCATCATTTTTGAGGACTTGAAAAAAAGACGAAAATCACTCCGAGACCATGGGCTATAGCCCATCGTCTGGCTTTGGCATGCTACTAGTCCTACATACTTACACCTAGAAACCCCATTCAAACCTATTTAGGTTCATCTTACGGTTGACATGTTTGCCTGAAAAGGAATCTTTGTAATGTTTCATAGTTTTAGCATGCCGTTTTTCATCATTTTTGAGGATTTGAAAAAAAGACGAAACTTGGATTTGAAAAAAAGACGAAAATCACTCCGAGACGATGGGCTATAGCCCATGGTCTCGAACGGCATACTATAGCATGCCGTTTTCCATAATTTTTGAGGATTTGAAAAAAGACGAAAATCACTCCGAGACCATGGGCTATAGCCCATCGTCTCGGAGTCATGTTCGTCTTTTTTTCAAATCCTCGTTTTTCAAAATGTATGACCATGGTGATGGGCTATAGCCCATGGTCTCGAACGGCATACTATAGCATGCCGTTTTCCATAATTTTTGAGGATTTGAAAAAAGACGAAAATCACTCCGAGACCATGGGCTATAGCCCATCGTCTCGGAGTCATGTTCGTCTTTTTTTCAAATCCTCGTTTTTCAAAATTTATGACCATGGTGATGGGCTATAGCCCATGGTCTCGAACGGCATACTATAGCATGCCGTTTTCCATCATTTATGACCATGGCGATGGGCTATAGCCCATGGTCTCGAACGGCATACTATAGCATGCCGTTTTCCATCCATTTTGAGGATTTGAAAAAAAGACGAAAATCACTCCGAGACCATGGGCTATAGCCCATCGTCTCGGAGTCATTTTCGTCTTTTTTTCAAATCCTCGTTTTTCATCATTTATGACCATGGCGATGGGCTATAGCCCATGGTCTCGAACGGCATACTATAGCATGCCGTTTTCCATCATTTTTGAGGATTTGTAAAAAAGAAAAAAGAAAAAAAGACGAAAATCACTCCGAGACCATGGGCTATAGCCCATCGTCTGGCTTTGGCATGCTACTAGTCCTACATACTTACACCTAGAAACCCCATTCAAACCTATTTAGGTTCATCTTACGGTTGACATGTTTGCCTGAAAAGGAATCTTTGTAATGTTTCATAGTTTTAGCATGCCGTTTTTCATCATTTTTGAGGATTTGAAAAAAAGACGAAACTTGGATTTGAAAAAAAGACAAATCACTCCGAGACGATGGGCTATAGCCCATGGTCTCGAACGGCATACTATAGCATGCCGTTTTCCATCATTTTTGAGGACTTGAAAAAAAGACGAAAATCACTCCGAGACCATGGGCTATAGCCCATCGTCTGGCTTTGGCATGCTACTAGTCCTACATACTTACACCTAGAAACCCCATTCAAACCTATTTAGGTTCATCTTACGGTTGACATGTTTGCCTGAAAAGGAATCTTTGTAATGTTTCATAGTTTTAGCATGCCGTTTTTCATCATTTTTGAGGATTTGAAAAAAAGACGAAACTTGGATTTGAAAAAAAGACAAATCACTCCGAGACGATGGGCTATAGCCCATGGTCTCGAACGGCATACTATAGCATGCCGTTTTCCATCATTTTTGAGGACTTGAAAAAAAGACGAAAATCACTCCGAGACCATGGGCTATAGCCCATCGCCTGGCTTTGGCATGCTACTAGTCCTACATACTTACACCTAGAAACCCCATTCAAACCTATTTAGGTTCATCTTACGGTTGACATGTTTGCCTGAAAAGGAATCTTTGTAATGTTTCATAGTTTTAGCATGCCGTTTTTCATCATTTTTGAGGATTTGAAAAAAAGACGAAACTTGGATTTGAAAAAAAGACGAAACTTGGATTTGAAAAAAAGACGAAAATCACTCCGAGACGATGGGCTATAGCCCATGGTCTCGAACGGCATACTATAGCATGCCGTTTTCCATAATTTTTGAGGATTTGAAAAAAGACGAAAATCACTCCGAGACCATGGGCTATAGCCCATCGTCTCGGAGTCATGTTCGTCTTTTTTTCAAATCCTCGTTTTTCAAAATGTATGACCATGGTGATGGGCTATAGCCCATGGTCTCGAACGGCATACTATAGCATGCCGTTTTCCATAATTTTTGAGGATTTGAAAAAAGACGAAAATCACTCCGAGACCATGGGCTATAGCCCATCGTCTCGGAGTCATGTTCGTCTTTTTTTCAAATCCTCGTTTTTCAAAATTTATGACCATGGTGATGGGCTATAGCCCATGGTCTCGAACGGCATACTATAGCATGCCGTTTTCCATCATTTATGACAATGGCGATGGGCTATAGCCCATGGTCTCGAACGGCATACTATAGCATGCCGTTTTCCATCCATTTTGAGGATTTGAAAAAAAGACGAAAATCACTCCGAGACCATGGGCTATAGCCCATCGTCTCGGAGTCATTTTCGTCTTTTTTTCAAATCCTCGTTTTTCATCATTTATGACCATGGCGATGGGCTATAGCCCATGGTCTCGAACGGCATACTATAGCATGCCGTTTTCCATCATTTTTGAGGATTTGAAAAAAAGAAAAAAGAAAAAAAGACGAAAATCACTCCGAGACCATGGGCTATAGCCCATCGTCTGGCTTTGGCATGCTACTAGTCCTACATACTTACACCTAGAAACCCCATTCAAACCTATTTAGGTTCATCTTACGGTTGACATGTTTGCCTGAAAAGGAATCTTTGTAATGTTTCATAGTTTTAGCATGCCGTTTTTCATCATTTTTGAGGATTTGAAAAAAAGACGAAACTTGGATTTGAAAAAAAGACAAATCACTCCGAGACGATGGGCTATAGCCCATGGTCTCGAACGGCATACTATAGCATGCCGTTTTCCATCATTTTTGAGGACTTGAAAAAAAGACGAAAATCACTCCGAGACCATGGGCTATAGCCCATCGCCTGGCTTTGGCATGCTACTAGTCCTACATACTTACACCTAGAAACCCCATTCAAACCTATTTAGGTTCATCTTACGGTTGACATGTTTGCCTGAAAAGGAATCTTTGTAATGTTTCATAGTTTTAGCATGCCGTTTTTCATCATTTTTGAGGATTTGAAAAAAAGACGAAACTTGGATTTGAAAAAAAGACGAAACTTGGATTTGAAAAAAAGACGAAAATCACTCCGAGACGATGGGCTATAGCCCATGGTCTCGAACGGCATACTATAGCATGCCGTTTTCCATAATTTTTGAGGATTTGAAAAAAGACGAAAATCACTCCGAGACCATGGGCTATAGCCCATCGTCTCGGAGTCATGTTCGTCTTTTTTTCAAATCCTCGTTTTTCAAAATTTATGACCATGGTGATGGGCTATAGCCCATGGTCTCGAACGGCATACTATAGCATGCCGTTTTCCATAATTTTTGAGGATTTGAAAAAAGACGAAAATCACTCCGAGACCATGGGCTATAGCCCATCGTCTCGGAGTCATGTTCGTCTTTTTTTCAAATCCTCGTTTTTCAAAATTTATGACCATGGTGATGGGCTATAGCCCATGGTCTCGAACGGCATACTATAGCATGCCGTTTTCCATCATTTATGACCATGGCGATGGGCTATAGCCCATGGTCTCGAACGGCATACTATAGCATGCCGTTTTCCATCCATTTTGAGGATTTGAAAAAAAGACGAAAATCACTCCGAGACCATGGGCTATAGCCCATCGTCTCGGAGTCATTTTCGTCTTTTTTTCAAATCCTCGTTTTTCATCATTTATGACCATGGCGATGGGCTATAGCCCATGGTCTCGAACGGCATACTATAGCATGCCGTTTTCCATCATTTTTGAGGATTTGAAAAAAAGAAAAAAGAAAAAAAGACGAAAATCACTCCGAGACCATGGGCTATAGCCCATCGTCTGGCTTTGGCATGCTACTAGTCCTACATACTTACACCTAGAAACCCCATTCAAACCTATTTAGGTTCATCTTACGGTTGACATGTTTGCCTGAAAAGGAATCTTTGTAATGTTTCATAGTTTTAGCATGCCGTTTGTCATCATTTTTGAGGATTTGAAAAAAAGACGAAACTTGGATTTGAAAAAAAGACAAATCACTCCGAGACGATGGGCTATAGCCCATGGTCTCGAACGGCATACTATAGCATGCCGTTTTCCATCATTTTTGAGGACTTGAAAAAAAGACGAAAATCACTCCGAGACCATGGGCTATAGCCCATCGTCTCGGAGTCATTTTCGTCTTTTTTTCAAATCCTCGTTTTTCATAATTTATGACCATGGCGATGGGCTATAGCCCATGGTCTCGAACGGCATACTATAGCATGCCGTTTTGCATCATTTTTGAGGATTTGAAAAAAAGAAAAAAGAAAAAAAGACGATAATCACTCCGAGACCATGGGCTATAGCCCATCGTCTCGGAGTCATTTTCGTCTTTTTTTCAAATCCTCGTTTTTCATAATTTATGACCATGGCGATGGGCTATAGCCCATGGTCTCGAACGGCATACTATAGCATGCCGTTTTCCATCATTTTTGAGGATTTGAAAAAAAGGAAAAAGAAAAAAAGACGAAAATCACTCCGAGACCATGGGCTATAGCCCATCGTCTCGGAGTCATTTTCGTCTTTTTCTCAAATCCTCGTTTTTCATCATTTATGACCATGGCGATGGGCTATAGCCCATGGTCTCGAACGGCATACTATAGCATGCCGTTTTCCATAATTTTTGAGGATTTGAAAAAAAGACGAAAATCACTCCGAGACCATGGGCTATAGCCCATCGTCTCGGAGCCATTTTCGTCTTTTTTTCAAATCCTCGTTTTTCATAATTTATGACCATGGCGATGGGCTATAGCCCATGGTCTCGGAGTCATTTTCGTCTTTTTTTCAAATCCTCGTTTTTCATCATTTATGACCATGGCGATGGGCTATAGCCCATGGTCTCGAACGGCATACTATAGCATGCCATTTTGCATCATTTTTGAGGATTTGAAAAAAAGACGAAAATCACTCCGAGACCATGGGCTATAGCCCATCGTCTCGGAGTCATTTTCGTCTTTTTTTCAAATCCTCGTTTTTCATCATTTATGACCATGGCGATGGGCTATAGCCCATGGTCTCGAACGGCATACTATAGCATGCCGTTTTGCATAATTTTTGAGTCATTTTCGTATTTTTTTCAAATCCTCGTTTTTCATCATTTATGACCATGGCGATGGGCTATAGCCCATGGTCTCGAACGGCATACTATAGCATTCCATTTTGCATCATTTTTGAGGATTTGAAAAAAAGACGAAAATCACTCCGAGACCATGGGCTATAGCCCATCGTCTCGGAGTCATTTTCGTCTTTTTTTCAAATCCTCGTTTTTCATCATTTATGACCATGGCGATGGGCTATAGCCCATGGTCTCTAACGGCATACTATAGCATGCCGTTTTGCATCATTTTTGAGTCATTTTCGTATTTTTTTCAAATCCTCGTTTTTCATCATTTATGACCATGGCGATGGGCTATAGCCCATGGTCTCGAACGGCATACTATAGCATGCCGTTTTCCATCATTTTTGAGGATTTGAAAAAAAGACGAAAATCACTCCGAGACCATGGGCTATAGCCCATCGTCTGAGTCATTTTCGTATTTTTTTCAAATCCTCGTTTTTCATCATTTATGACCATGGCGATGGGCTATAGCCCATGGTCTCGAACGGCATACTATAGCATGCCGTTTTGCATCATTTTTGAGGATTTGAAAAAAAGGCGAATATCTTTCCGAGACGATGGGCTATAGCCCATAGTCTCGGAGTCATTTTCGTCTTTTTTTCAAATCCTTGTTTTTCATCATTTATGACCATGGCGATGGGCTATAGCCCATGGTCTCGAACGGCATACTATAGCATGCCCTTTTCCATCATTTTTGAGGATTTGAAAAAAAGAAAAAAGAAAAAAAGACGAAAATCACTCCGAGACCATGGGCTATAGCCCATCGTCTGGCTTTGGCATGCTACTAGTCCTACATACTTACACCTAGAAACCCCATTCAAACCTATTTAGGTTCATCTTACGGTTGACATGTTTGCCTGAAAAGGAATCTTTGTAATGTTTCATAGTTTTAGCATGCCTTTTTTCATCATTTTTGAGGATTTGAAAAAAAGACGAAACTTGGATTTGAAAAAAAAGACGAAACTTGGATTTGAAAAAAAGACGAAAATCACTCCGAGGCGATGGGCTATAGCCCATGGTCTCGAACGGCATACTATAGCATGCCGTTTTCCATCATTTTTGAGGATTTGAAAAAAAGACGAAAATCACTCCGAGACGATGGGCTACAGCCCATGGTCTCGGAGTGCATACTGGTCAAGGTAATTTATACTGGTCAAGGTAGGTAATTTATACTGGTCAAGGTAATTTATACTGGTCAAGGTCATTTACTAGTCTTATTAAGGTAATTTATACTGCTCAAGGTCATTGATATTGGTCAAGGTCATTGAGCGGCGTGCTATAGTGCGCGATTCTTTGTTGAGGATTTGAAAAAGGTGAAAATCGCAGAAAAGCGACAGGCTATAGTCCATCGTCTCGGAGCGCATACTGGTCAAGGTCATTTATACTGGTCAAGGTAATTTACTAGTCTTATGAAGGTCATTTACTAGTCTTATGAAGGTCATTTCTACTGGTCAAGGTCATTTCTACTGGTCAAGGTCATTTATACTGCTCAAGGTCATTTACTAGTCTTATGAAGGTCATTTATACTGCTCAAGGTCATTGATATTGGTCAAGGTCATTGAGCGGCGTGCTATAGTGCGCGATTCTTCATCATTGTTGAGGATTTGAAAAAGGTGAAAATCGCAGAAAAGCGACAGGCTATAGTCCATGGTGTCGGAGGGCATACTATATTTTGTCGTTTTTCATGATTTCGGAGGATTTGAAAAAAGGTGAAAATCGCGGAAAAGCGAAAGGCTATAGTCCATGGTCTCGGAGGGCATACTATAGCATGCCGTTTTGCATCATTTTTGAGTCATTTTCGTCTTTTTTTCAAATCCTCGTTTTTCATCATTTATGACCATGGCGATGGGCTATAGCCCATGGTCTCGAACGGCATACTATAGCATTCCATTTTGCATCATTTTTGAGGATTTGAAAAAAAGACGAAAATCACTCCGAGACCATGGGCTATAGCCCATCGTCTCGGAGTCATTTTCGTCTTTTTTTCAAATCCTCGTTTTTCATCATTTATGACCATGGCGATGGGCTATAGCCCATGGTCTCGAACGGCATACTATAGCATTCCATTTTGCATCATTTTTGAGGATTTGAAAAAAAGACGAAAATCACTCCGAGACCATGGGCTATAGCCCATCGTCTCGGAGTCATTTTCGTCTTTTTTTCAAATCCTCGTTTTTCATCATTTATGACCATGGCGATGGGCTATAGCCCATGGTCTCGAACGGCATACTATAGCATGCCGTTTTGCATCATTTTTGAGTCATTTTCGTCTTTTTTTCCAAATCCTCGTTTTTCATCATTTATGACCATGGCGATGGGCTATAGCCCATGGTCTCGAACGGCATACTATAGCATGCCGTTTTCCATCATTTTTGAGGATTTGAAAAAAAGACGAAAATCACTCCGAGACCATGGGCTATAGCCCATCGTCTGAGTCATTTTCGTCTTTTTTTCAAATCCTCGTTTTTCATCATTTATGGCGATGGGCTATAGCCCATGGTCTCGAACGGCATACTATAGCATGCCGTTTTGCATAATTTTTGAGGATTTGAAAAAAAGGCGAATATCTTTCCGAGACGATGGGCTATAGCCCATAGTCTCGGAGTCATTTTCGTCTTTTTTTCAAATCCTTGTTTTTCATCATTTATGACCATGGCGATGGGCTATAGCCCATGGTCTCGAACGGCATACTATAGCATGCCCTTTTCCATCATTTTTGAGGATTTGAAAAAAAGAAAAAAGAAAAAAAGACGAAAACACAGCCAATAAAAAAATTGGGGGTTCAAAAAACCCCACAGTACCCCTGAAATGCATAGAAAACTGCTTTTTTTTGGCACAGCCAATAAAAAAATTGGGGGTTCAAAAAACCCCACAGTACCCCTGAAATGCATAGAAAACTGCTTTTTTTTGGCACAGCCAATAAAAAAATTGGGGGTTCAAAAAACCCCACAGTACCCCTGAAATGCATAGAAAACTGCTTTTTTTTGGCACAGCCAATACAAAAAATAAAAAAAAACCACAGTACCCCTGAAATGCATAGAAAACTGCTTTTTTTTGGCACAGCCAATAAAAAAATTGGGGGTTAAAAAAAACCCTCAGTACCCCTGAAATGCATAGAAAACTGCTTTTTTTTGGCACAGCCAATACAAAAATTGGGGGTTCAAAAAACCCCACAGAAAACTGCTTTTTTTTGGCACAGCCAATAAAAAAATTGGGGGTTCAAAAAACCCCACAGTACCCCTGAAATGCATAGAAAACTGCTTTTTTTTAGCACAGCCAATAAAAAAATTGGGGGTTCAAAAAACCCCACAGTACCCCTGAAATGCATAGAAAATGGCTAGAAAGGTCAAAAATCAAAACGTCAAAGGTCAAAACGCTAGAAAGGTCAAAACGCTAGAAAGGTCAAAGGTCAAAAGTCAAAAGGTCAAAGGTCAAATCGCTAGAAAGGTCAAAATGCCACGATGCGCTTTTTTCATCGCTAGAAAGGTCAAAGGTCAAAACACTAGAAAGGTCAAAGGTCAAAACCCCTGAAATGCATAGAAAACTGCTTTTTTTGGCACAGCCAATAAAAAAATTGGGGGATCAAAAAACCCCACAGTACCCCTGAAATGCATAGAAAACTGCTTTTTTTTGGCACAGCCAATAAAAAAATTGGGGGTTCAAAAAACCCCACAGTACCCCTGAAATGCATAGAAAACTGCTTTTTTTTGGCACAGCCAATAAAAAAATTGGGGGTTCAAAAAACCCCACAGTACCCCTGAAATGCATAGAAAACTGCTTTTTTTTGGCACAGCCAATAAAAAAATTGGGGGTTCAAAAAATCCCACAGTACCCCTGAAATGCATAGAAAACTGCTTTTTTTTGGCACAGCCAATAAAAAAATTGGGGGTTCAAAAAACCCCACAGTACCCCTGAAATGCATAGAAAACTGCTTTTTTTTAGCACAGCCAATAAAAAAATTGGGGGTTCAAAAAACCCCACAGTACCCCTGAAATGCATAGAAAATCGCTAGAAAGGTCAAAAATCAAAACGTCAAAGGTCAAAACGCTAGAAAGGTCAAAACGCTAGAAAGGTCAAAGGTCAAAGGTCAAAAGGTCAAAGGTCAAATCACTAGAAAGGTCAAAATGCCACGATGCGCTTTTTTCATCGCTAGAAAGGTCAAAGGTCAAAACACTAGAAAGGTCAAAGGTCAAAACCCCTGAAATGCATAGAAAACTGCTTTTTTTGGCACAGCCAATAAAAAAATTGGGGGATCAAAAAACCCCACAGTACCCCTGAAATGCATAGAAAACTGCTTTTTTTTGGCACAGCCAATAAAAAAATTGGGGGTTCAAAAAAACCCACAGTACCCCTGAAATGCATAGAAAACTGTTTTTTTTTGGCACAGCCAATAATAAAATTGGGGGTTCAAAAAACCCCACAGTACCCCTGAAATGCATAGAAAACAGCTTTTTTTTGGCACAGCCAATAAAAAAATTGGGGGTTCAAAAAACCCCACAGTACCCCTGAAATGCATAGAAAACTGCTTTTTTTTGGCACAGCCAATAAAAAAATTGGGGGTTCAAAAAACCCCACAGTACCCCTGAAATGCATAGAAAACTGCTTTTTTTTGGCACAGCCAATAAAAAAATTGGGGGTTCAAAAAACCCCACAGTACCCCTGAAATGCATAGAAAACTGCCTTTTTTTTGGCATAGCCAATAAAAAAATTGGGGGTTCAAAAAACCCCACAGTACCCCTGAAATGCATAGAAAACTGCTTTTTTTTGGCACAGCCAATAAAAAAATTGGGGGTTCAAAAAACCCCACAGTACCCCTGAAATGCATAGAAAACTGCTTTTTTTTGGCACAGCCAATAAAAAAATTGGGGGTTCAAAAAACCCCACAGTACCCCTGAAATGCATAGAAAACTGCCTTTTTTTTGGCATAGCCAATAAAAAAATTGGGGGTTCAAAAAACCCCACAGTACCCCTGAAATGCATAGAAAACTGCTTTTTTTTGGCACAGCCAATAAAAAAATTGGGGGTTCAAAAAATCCCACAGTACCCCTGAAATGCATAGAAAACTGGTTTTTTTTGGCACAGCCAATAAAAAAATTGGGGGTTCAAAAAACCCCACAGTACCCCTGAAATGCATAGAAAACTGCTTTTTTTTGGCACAGCCAATAAAAAAATTGGGGGTTCAAAAAACCCCACAGTACCCCTGAAATGCATAGAAAACTGCTTTTTTTTAGCACAGCCAATAAAAAAATTGGGGGTTCAAAAAACCCCACAGTACCCCTGAAATGCATAGAAAATGGCTAGAAAGGTCAAAAATCAAAACGTCAAAGGTCAAAACGCTAGAAAGGTCAAAACGCTAGAAAGGTCAAAGGTCAAAAGTCAAAAGGTCAAAGGTCAAATCACTAGAAAGGTCAAAATGCCACGATGCGCTTTTTTCATCGCTAGAAAGGTCAAAGGTCAAAACACTAGAAAGGTCAAAGGTCAAAACCCCTGAAATGCATAGAAAACTGCTTTTTTTGGCACAGCCAATAAAAAAATTGGGGGATCAAAAAACCCCACAGTACCCCTGAAATGCATAGAAAACTGCTTTTTTTTGGCACAGCCAATAAAAAAATTGGGGGTTCAAAAAACCCCACAGTACCCCTGAAATGCATAGAAAACTGCTTTTTTTTGGCACAGCCAATAAAAAAATTGGGGGTTCAAAAAACCCCACAGTACCCCTGAAATGCATAGAAAACTGCTTTTTTTTGGCACAGCCAATAAAAAAATTGGGGGTTCAAAAAATCCCACAGTACCCCTGAAATGCATAGAAAACTGCTTTTTTTTGGCACAGCCAATAAAAAAATTGGGGGTTCAAAAAACCCCACAGTACCCCTGAAATGCATAGAAAACTGCTTTTTTTTAGCACAGCCAATAAAAAAATTGGGGGTTCAAAAAACCCCACAGTACCCCTGAAACGCATAGAAAATCGCTAGAAAGGTCAAAAATCAAAACGTCAAAGGTCAAAACGCTAGAAAGGTCAAAGGTCAAAAGGTCAAAGGTCAAATCACTAGAAAGGTCAAAATGCCACGATGCGCTTTTTTCATCGCTAGAAAGGTCAAAGGTCAAAACACTAGAAAGGTCAAAGGTCAAAACCCCTGAAATGCATAGAAAACTGCTTTTTTTGGCACAGCCAATAAAAAAATTGGGGGATCAAAAAACCCCACAGTACCCCTGAAATGCATAGAAAACTGCTTTTTTTTGGCACAGCCAATAAAAAAATTGGGGGTTCAAAAAAACCCACAGTACCCCTGAAATGCATAGAAAACTGTTTTTTTTTGGCACAGCCAATAATAAAATTGGGGGTTCAAAAAACCCCACAGTACCCCTGAAATGCATAGAAAACTGCTTTTTTTTGGCACAGCCAATAAAAAAATTGGGGGTTCAAAAAACCCCACAGTACCCCTGAAATGCATAGAAAACTGCTTTTTTTTGGCACAGCCAATAAAAAAATTGGGGGTTCAAAAAACCCCACAGTACCCCTGAAATGCATAGAAAACTGCTTTTTTTTGGCACAGCCAATAAAAAAATTGGGGGTTCAAAAAACCCCACAGTACCCCTGAAATGCATAGAAAACTGCCTTTTTTTTGGCATAGCCAATAAAAAAATTGGGGGTTCAAAAAACCCCACAGTACCCCTGAAATGCATAGAAAACTGCTTTTTTTTGGCACAGCCAATAAAAAAATTGGGGGTTCAAAAAACCCCACAGTACCCCTGAAATGCATAGAAAACTGCTTTTTTTTGGCACAGCCAATAAAAAAATTGGGGGTTCAAAAAACCCCACAGTACCCCTGAAATGCATAGAAAACTGCTTTTTTTTGGCACAGCCAATACAAAAATTGGGGGTTCAAAAAACCCCACAGTACCCCTGAAATGCATAGAAAACTGCTTTTTTTTGGCACAGCCAATAAAAAAATTGGGGGTTAAAAAAACCCCACAGTACCCCTGAAATGCATAGAAAACTGCTTTTTTTTGGCACAGCCAATAAAAAAATTGGGGGTTCAAAAAACCCCACAGTACCCCTGAAATGCATAGAAAACTGCTTTTTTTTGGCACAGCCAATAAAAAAATTGGGGGTTCAAAAAACCCCACAGTACCCCTGAAATGCATAGAAAACTGCTTTTTTTTGGCACAGCCAATAAAAAAATTGGGGGTTCAAAAAACCCCACAGTACCCCTGAAATGCATAGAAAACTGCCTTTTTTTTGGCATAGCCAATAAAAAAATTGGGGGTTCAAAAAACCCCACAGTACCCCTGAAATGCATAGAAAACTGCTTTTTTTTGGCACAGCCAATAAAAAAATTGGGGGTTCAAAAAACCCCACAGTACCCCTGAAATGCATAGAAAACTGCTTTTTTTTGGCACAGCCAATAAAAAAATTGGGGGTTCAAAAAACCCCACAGTACCCCTGAAATGCATAGAAAACTGCTTTTTTTTGGCACAGCCAATACAAAAATTGGGGGTTCAAAAAACCCCACAGTACCCCTGAAATGCATAGAAAACTGCTTTTGTTTGGCACAGCCAATAAAAAAATTGGGGGTTCAAAAACCCCCACAGTCCCCCTGAAATGCATAGAAAACTGCTTTTTTTTGGCACAGCCAATACAAAAATTGGGGGTTCAAAAAACCCCACAGTACCCCTGATATGCATAGAAAACTGCTTTTTTTTGGCACAGCCAATAAAAAAATTGGGGGTTCAAAAAACCCCACAGTACCCCTGAAATGCATAGAAAATCGCTAGAAAGGTCAAAAATCAAAACGTCAAAGGTCAAAACGCTAGAAAGGTCAAAAGGTCAAAAGGTCAAAGGTCAAATCGCTAGAAAGGTCAAAATGCCACGATGCGCTTTTTTCATCGCTAGAAAGGTCAAAGGTCAAAACACTAGAAAGGTCAAAGGTCAAAACCCCTGAAATGCATAGAAAACTGCTTTTTTTGGCACAGCCAATAAAAAAATTGGGGGTTCAAAAAATCCCACAGTACCCCTGAAATGCATAGAAAACTGCTTTTTTTTGGCACAGCCAATAAAAAAATTGGGGGTTCAAAAAACCCCACAGTACCCCTGAAATGCATAGAAAACTGCTTTTTTTTGGCACAGCCAATACAAAAATTGGGGGTTCAAAAAACCCCACAGTACCCCTGAAATGCATAGAAAACTGCTTTTTTTTTAGCACAGCCAATAAAAAATTTGGGGGTTCAAAAAACCCCACAGTACCCCTGAAATGCATAGAAAATCGCTAGAAAGGTCAAAAATCAAAACGTCAAAGGTCAAAACGCTAGAAAGGTCAAAACGCTAGAAAGGTCAAAGGTCAAAGGTCAAATCGCTAGAAAGGTCAAAATGCCACGATGCGCTTTTTTCATCGCTAGAAAGGTCAAAGGTCAAAACACTAGAAAGGTCAAAGGTCAACACCCCTGAAATGCATAGAAAACTGCTTTTTTTGGCACAGCCAATAAAAAAATTGGGGGATCAAAAAACCCCACAGTACCCCTGAAATGCATAGAAAACTGCTTTTTTTTGGCACAGCCAATAAAAAAATTGGGGGTTCAAAAAACCCCACAGTACCCCTGAAATGCATAGAAAACTGCTTTTTTTTGGCACAGCCAATAAAAAAATTGGGGGTTCAAAAAACCCCACAGTACCCCTGAAATGCATAGAAAACTGCTTTTTTTTGGCACAGCCAATAAAAAAATTGGGGGTTCAAAAAACCCCACAGTACCCCTGAAATGCATAGAAAACTGCTTTTGTTTGGCACAGCCAATAAAACAATTGGGGGTTCAAAAAACCCCACAGTACCCCTGAAATGCATAGAAAACTGCTTTTTTTTGGCACAGCCAATAAAAAAATTGGGGGTTCAAAAAACCCCACAGTACCCCTGAAATGCATAGAAAACTGCTTTTTTTTGGCACAGCCAATACAAAAATTGGGGGTTCAAAAAACCCCACAGTACCCCTGAAATGCATAGAAAATCGCTAGAAAGGTCAAAAATCAAAACGTCAAAGGTCAAAACGCTAGAAAGGTCAAAACGCTAGAAAGGTCAAAGGTCAAAAGGTCAAAGGTCAAAAGGTCAAAGGTCAAATCGCTAGAAAGGTCAAAATGCCACGATGCGCTTTTTTCATCGCTAGAAAGGTCAAAGGTCAAAACACTAGAAAGGTCAAAGGTCAAAACCCCTGAAATGCATAGAAAACTGCTTTTTTTGGCACAGCCAATAAAAAAATTGGGGGTTCAAAAAACCCCACAGTACCCCTGAAATGCATAGAAAACTGCTTTTTTTTGGCACAGCCAATAAAAAAATTGGGGGTTCAAAAAACCCCACAGTACCCCTGAAATGCATAGAAAATCGCTAGAAAGGTCAAAAATCAAAACGTCAAAGGTCAAAACGCTAGAAAGGTCAAAACGCTAGAAAGGTCAAAGGTCAAAAGGTCAAAGGTCAAATCGCTAGAAAGGTCAAAATGCCACGATGCGCTTTTTTCATCACTAGAAAGGTCAAAGGTCAAAACACTAGAAAGGTCAAAGGTCAAAACCCCTGAAATGCATAGAAAACTGCTTTTTTTGGCACAGCCAATAAAAAAATTGGGGGTTCAAAAAACCCCACAGTACCCCTGAAATGCATAGAAAACTGCTTTTTTTTTGCAATAAAAAAATTGGGGGTTCAAAAAACCCCACAGTACCCCTGAAATGCATAGAAAACTGCTTTTTTTTGGCACAGCCAATAAAAAAATTGGGGGTTCAAAAAACCCCACAGTACCCCTGAAATGCATAGAAAACTGCTTTTTTTTGGCACAGCCAATAAAAAAATTGGGGGTTCAAAAAACCCCACAGTACCCCTGAAATGCATAGAAAACTGCTTTTTTTTGGCACAGCCAATAAAAAAATTGGGGGTTCAAAAAACCCCACAGTACCCCTGAAATGCATAGAAAACTGCTTTTTTTTGGCACAGCCAATAAAAAAATTGGGGGTTCAAAAAACCCCACAGTACCCAGCTCGTTCACCCAGTCACCACATTGTGGTGGAGGGAGGCCTTTGGAACTGCCACGCAGCTACCAAAGAGGAAATGCCTGAATTTATCTCAGCCCACGCCACCCTCAAGTCTCTGCATTTCCTTGCTCTAACCGAAACCTGGATTACCCCTGATAACACAGCTACCCCCGCCGCCCTCTCTGTTTCACACAAATTCACACACACCCCTCGCTCAACAGGTAGGGGGGGTGGTACAGGGATACTCATGTCCCCGAAATGGAATTTCCGTGTCTTAAATCTCTCTCACCTTTCTCTCACCACATGTGAATTTCATGCTATCTCAATATCACAACCAGTCCCCCTCACCCTCATTGTGCTCTATCGCCCCCCAGGAACCCTTGGGAACTTCCTGGAAGAACTAGACTCTCTGATCAGCTCGTTTCCGGAGGATGGCACCCCCCTGATTCTACTGGGTGACTTTAACCTACCTACGGCAGAGAAGTATCTTCCCGTTACGTCCCTCCTATCCTCGTTTGACCTCTCCCTTTCTCCCTCCCCTCCCACTCACAAGGCTGGTAATGTTTTGGACCTCGTGTTCTGCAGAGCCTGCTCCCCCTCCACACTCTCTGTTACTCCCTTAATTAGGTCTGACCACCACTTCATAACCTTCTCTCTCTACTCTCCCACCTAAACCTACTCACCCTCCGACCGTCACCACCCGACGCAATCTCAAGTCCCTAAACCCCTCCTCCCTCTCATCCTCTATTCTCTCCTCTCTACCCTCCCTAGAGTCCTTCCTCTCTCTCTCACCCGACCCCGCAACCACATCCTTCCTCTCCTCTATCTCATCTGCATTTGACCAACACTGCCCTCTCTCGACCAGGCCAGCTCGCTCATCCCCACCGGCCCCCTGGTTATCTGAAACCCTCAGATCTGAACGAACACCTCTCAGGGCAGCTGAAAGGAAGTGGCACAAGACAAAGCTACCAGATGATCTCTCCCACTTTCATTCACTCCTCTCTGCCTTCTCCCTCTCACTAACCACCGCTAAAACCTCCTTCTACCACACCAAAATCCAATCCTGCACCTCTAACCCAAGGAAACTCTTCTCCACTTTCTCCTCCCTCCTTAAACCCCCTCCCCCCACTCAACCCTCATCCCTCACCGCGGAGGCCTTTGCCAACTACTTCGAAAAGAAGGTTGATGATATCAGTAGCTCCTTTACCCCCCTCCCCCATAAAGAAGCACTCGACTCATCCAATGCTAACCATAACATACCATGCATGTCCTCCTTCTCTCCTCTATCCCCAGATGAGGTCCTGAAACTAGTCACATCCACTAGACCTACCACCTGTCCTCTCGACCCCGCCCCGTCTCCAATCTTCCAGACCATCGCACCTGACTTGCTCCCCTTCATCACTTCCATTATCAACACCTCAGTAACCTCAGGCTGCGTCCCATCTGCCTTCAATTCAGCCAGGGTATCACCACTCCTCAAAAAACCAACTCTTGACCCCTCAGATGTCAAGAACTACAGACCGGTATCACTCCTTTCCTTTCTTTCCAAAACCCTTGAACGTGTTGTCTCTAACCAGCTTTCTCTCCATCTCTCAGAGAACAACCTGCTGGATCCCAACCAGTCAGGATTCAAGAAGGCACACTCCACGGAAACTGCACTCCTCGCAGTCACAGAAGCACTACATGCTGCCCAGGCTGCTTCCCACTCTGCAGTCCTGATTCTCCTAGACCTATCGGCGGCATTTGACACAGTGAACCACCAGCTGCTCCTAGGCACCCTAGCTGATCTAGGCATAGGCGGGACGGCGCTGAAGTGGTTCTCCTCCTACCTCTCTGACCGGACTTACCAGGTTTCTTGGAAAGGTTTGCTATCACCCCCCCGCACCCTCCAAACTGGGGTCCCACAGGGATCTGTACTTGGTCCCCTCCTCTTCTCACTGTACACTAAATCCCTTGGCACCATCATCTCTGCTCACAATATATCCTATCACTGCTATGCCGATGACACACAACTGTTTCTATCCTTCCCCCCCTCTGCCACCCAGGTAGAAGAGCGCATCACTGCATGCCTGGCTGACATCTCACAGTGGATGTCTTCCAACCACCTCAAGCTGAACCCAGACAAGACTGAGCTTCTGTTCTTCCCAGCTAAGTCCTGCCCTATGCGGGAGCTAACTATCTCCGTAGACAACGCCCTGGTAAAGTCTGTCCCGACAGCCAGGAACCTTGGTGTTGTCCTGGACAGTCAGCTCTCGTTCAAAACACACATCACAGCTGTCACTAGATCCTGTAGGTTTACACTCTACAACATACGACGAATTAGACCGTTCCTCACCCAGGAGTCAGCCCAGCTCCTAATCCAGACAACAGTCTTGTCAAAACTTGACTATTGCAACTCCCTCCTTACTGGCCTACCGGCATGTGCACTTAAGCCCCTCCAACTGATCCAAAATGCCGCAGCACGCTTGGTCTTCAACCAGCCAAAATTCTCACACGTCTCCCCCCTTCTCCGCTCGCTCCATTGGCTCCCGGTCGCTGCCCGCACAGAATACAAAACTCTGATGCTGGCATTCAAAGCAACCAAAGGCATGGCCCCCCCATATCTCACAAGTATGATCGTACCCTACAAACCCTCCCGCTCACTCAGATCAGCCAACGCAGGGAAGCTGGAGGTACCTTCACTAAAAACGCCGGGACAACGCTCCACACGTCCCAAACTCTTCTCCCTTCTGGCTCCAAAACTATGGAATGCACTTCCCATTGCAGTCAGAACTGCAGCCTCACTCCCAATCTTCCGCCGTAGTCTGAAAACCCACCTCTTCAGACTCCACCATGGCCCGTAGCACTTGCCCTAGCCTAGCCCCTTAGATAGCACATTATGTAGACTTAGATAGTATTTTAAACAGACTTATAGCTTGTTATGTAGACAGCTCTAGAATTGCACTTTATGTAGTCATAGCACTTTATAGTACACATGTATAATATATTATATAGTATAGTATGTATAGTTTACATAGATACTCCACTGTTACGTTCTTAGTTTACGCATGATTCATGATAACTACTTTTTATACATGTGATGTATGCCATGCTTTTTGTTTTTGCTTAATGTAAGTCGCTCTGGATTAAGAGCGTCTGCTAAATGCCTAAATTGTAAATTGTAAATTGAAATGCATAGAAAACTGCTTTTTTTTTGGCACAGCCAATAAAAAAATTGGGGGTTCAAAAAACCCCACAGTACCCCTGAAATGCATAGAAAACTGTTTTTTTTTGGCACAGCCAATAAAAAAATTGGGGGTTCAAAAAACCCCACAGTACCCCTGAAATGCATAGAAAACTGCTTTTTTTTGGCACAGCCAATAAAAAAATTGGGGGTTCAAAAAACCCCACAGTACCCCTGAAATGCATAGAAAACTGCTTTTTTTTGGCACAGCCAATAAAAAAATTGGGGGTTCAAAAAACCACACAGTACCCCTGAAATGCATAGAAAACTGCTTTTTTTTGGCACAGCCAATACAAAAATTGGGGGTTCAAAAAACCCCACAGTACCCCTGAAATGCATAGAAAACTGCTTTTTTTTGGCACATCCAATAAAAAAATTGGGGGTTAAAAAAAACCCACAGTACCCCTGAAATGCATAGAAAACTGCTTTTTTTTGGCACAGCCAATAAAAAAATTGGGGGTTCAAAAAACCCCACAGTACCCCTGAAATGCATAGAAAATCGCTAGAAAGGTCAAAAATCAAAACGTCAAAGGTCAAAACGCTAGAAAGGTCAAAACGCTAGAAAGGTCAAAATGTCAAAGGTCAAAAGGTCAAAGGTCAAATCGCTAGAAAGGTCAAAATGCCACGATGCGCTTTTTTCATCGCTAGAAAGGTCAAAGGTCAAAACACTAGAAAGGTCAAAGGTCAAAACCCCTGAAATGCATACAAAACTGCTTTTTTGGCACAGCCAATAAAAAAATTGGGGGATCAAAAAATCCCACAGTACCCCTGAAATGCATAGAAAACTGCTTTTTTTTGGCACAGCCAATAAAAAAATTGGGGGTTCAAAAAAACCCACAGTACCCCTGAAATGCATAGAAAACTGCTTTTTTTTGGCACAGCCAATAAAAAAATTGGGGGTTCAAAAAACCCCACAGTACCCCTGAAATGCATAGAAAACTGCTTTTTTTTGGCACAGCCAATAAAAAAATTGGGGGTTCAAAAAACCCCACAGTACCCCTGAAATGCATAGAAAACTGCTTTTTTTTGGCACAGCCAATAAAAAAATTGGGGGTTCAAAAAACCACACAGTACCCCTGAAATGCATAGAAAACTGCTTTTTTTTGGCACAGCCAATAAAAAAATTGGGGGTTCAAAAAACCCCACAGTACCCCTGAAATGCATAGAAAACTGCTTTTTTTTGGCACAGCCAATAAAAAAATTGGGGGTTCAAAAAACCCCACAGTACCCCTGAAATGCATAGAAAATCGCTAGAAAGGTCAAAAATCAAAACGTCAAAGGTCAAAACGCTAGAAAGGTCAAAACGCTAGAAAGGTCAAAGGTCAAAAGGTCAAAGGTCAAATCGCTAGAAAGGTCAAAATGCCACGATGCGCTTTTTTCATCACTAGAAAGGTCAAAGGTCAAAACACTAGAAAGGTCAAAGGTCAAAACCCCTGAAATGCATAGAAAACTGCTTTTTTTGGCACAGCCAATAAAAAAATTGGGGGTTCAAAAAACCCCACAGTACCCCTGAAATGCATAGAAAACTGCTTTTTTTTGCAATAAAAAAATTGGGGGTTCAAAAAACCCCACAGTACCCCTGAAATGCATAGAAAACTGCTTTTTTTTGGCACAGCCAATAAAAAAATTGGGGGTTCAAAAAACCCCACAGTACCCCTGAAATGCATAGAAAACTGCTTTTTTTTGGCACAGCCAATAAAAAAATTGGGGGTTCAAAAAACCCCACAGTACCCCTGAAATGCATAGAAAACTGCTTTTTTTTGGCACAGCCAATAAAAAAATTGGGGGTTCAAAAAACCCCACAGTACCCAGCTCGTTCACCCAGTCACCACATTGTGGTGGAGGGAGGCCTTTGGAACTGCCACGCAGCTACCAAAGAGGAAATGCCTGAATTTATCTCAGCCCACGCCACCCTCAAGTCTCTGCATTTCCTTGCTCTAACCCAGGGGTGGGCAATTATTTTTCCCAAGGGGCCAAATGAGAAACAGAAAATATTTTGGAGGGCCGGGCCAAAAGGCTTTTGCATAATTATGCATAATATCAATTTTATTTCTGTATAAAAAGCAGTAAATGGCATTGTTTTGCAAAGCAATGGTAAACAAAATGTGAAACATTTGACTCAAATTATAGGCAGTGACTATTTTACATCATGATGATGTACAATAAGAGCGCCACTCACTTCATATGGGTGTGATTCTTTTACTTTCTACTTGCAGGCTTGAGACGTTTCATTTCCCTGTTGAAAACTATGTTTTTGTTTAAGTTTCAAGTCCTGTAAATACTAGCATTTTCTTTTAACAATGAGAACATTAGAGGTAGCTCTCTGTTCCATTCGGAGGACACTGGAGGTGTCACTTTCACAACCCATGCTTACTATCAGTGAGTGTTGACTCACAACCATTAAACAACAACGTTCTGAAAACAATAATAAGCCAACCAGTGATGGTATTGTTGAGACTTGGCAGCCTGGCAGGCGCTGTATGTTGATGTGTGCACGTTCGTTCTGCCAGATTTACTTTGTGGTACAACGGTGTCGATCGAGTGTGCCGATCCACAAGCTCACGGCGCATCGCCCAAGCGTTCTGAACTTCAGAAGCATGCCACATTCTGGGCGCAACAACGCCTTACGATGCAGCATCTTAAAACATCTTAACTTTATTGGCGAGGCGCGTTAGAGTGGGTTAAATAAAGCAATGAAGCATAATGGGTTTTAACTTGTCCTCCTGCGAGGAAGTTTGGTAATCAAAGCATGCGCCTGCGCCTACCGTGTTGGAGAGCTGCATGCTTCATGGCTATTTGCATTCACCGACGTTGTTGTCAACAATAAAAGCCGACATTTTCGCATATGAGGGGGGTAAAGGAAGGAAGACAGGTTCTCAATCACACGCAATTCACGTGCACAGTTGACGTGCAGATTGTGTGCACTGTGAGAATGCATGGGCTTCAAAATAAAAGCGATGCGGTTTTAGGTAATTTTCTGATTATCAAGTAATCTTTCGCGGGCCGGTCAGAGTCAACCGGCGGGCCGTATTTGGCCCGCGGGCCGTACAATGCCCAGGTCTGCTCTAACCGAAACCTGGATTACCCCTGATAACACAGCTACCCCCGCCGCCCTCTCTGTTTCACACAAATTCACACACACCCCTCGCTCAACAGGTAGGGGGGGTGGTACAGGGATACTCATGTCCCCGAAATGGAATTTCCGTGTCTTAAATCTCTCTCACCTTTCTCTCACCACATGTGAATTTCATGCTATCTCAATATCACAACCAGTCCCCCTCACCCTCATTGTGCTCTATCGCCCCCCAGGAACCCTTGGGAACTTCCTGGAAGAACTAGACTCTCTGATCAGCTCGTTTCCGGAGGATGGCACCCCCCTGATTCTACTGGGTGACTTTAACCTACCTACGGCAGAGAAGTATCTTCCCGTTACGTCCCTCCTATCCTCGTTTGACCTCTCCCTTTCTCCCTCCCCTCCCACTCACAAGGCTGGTAATGTTTTGGACCTCGTGTTCTGCAGAGCCTGCTCCCCCTCCACACTCTCTGTTACTCCCTTAATTAGGTCTGACCACCACTTCATAACCTTCTCTCTCTACTCTCCCACCTAAACCTACTCACCCTCCGACCGTCACCACCCGACGCAATCTCAAGTCCCTAAACCCCTCCTCCCTCTCATCCTCTATTCTCTCCTCTCTACCCTCCCTAGAGTCCTTCCTCTCTCTCTCACCCGACCCCGCAACCACATCCTTCCTCTCCTCTATCTCATCTGCATTTGACCAACACTGCCCTCTCTCGACCAGGCCAGCTCGCTCATCCCCACCGGCCCCCTGGTTATCTGAAACCCTCAGATCTGAACGAACACCTCTCAGGGCAGCTGAAAGGAAGTGGCACAAGACAAAGCTACCAGATGATCTCTCCCACTTTCATTCACTCCTCTCTGCCTTCTCCCTCTCACTAACCACCGCTAAAACCTCCTTCTACCACACCAAAATCCAATCCTGCACCTCTAACCCAAGGAAACTCTTCTCCACTTTCTCCTCCCTCCTTAAACCCCCTCCCCCCACTCAACCCTCATCCCTCACCGCGGAGGCCTTTGCCAACTACTTCGAAAAGAAGGTTGATGATATCAGTAGCTCCTTTACCCCCCTCCCCCATAAAGAAGCACTCGACTCATCCAATGCTAACCATAACATACCATGCATGTCCTCCTTCTCTCCTCTATCCCCAGATGAGGTCCTGAAACTAGTCACATCCACTAGACCTACCACCTGTCCTCTCGACCCCGCCCCGTCTCCAATCTTCCAGACCATCGCACCTGACTTGCTCCCCTTCATCACTTCCATTATCAACACCTCAGTAACCTCAGGCTGCGTCCCATCTGCCTTCAATTCAGCCAGGGTATCACCACTCCTCAAAAAAACAACTCTTGACCCCTCAGATGTCAAGAACTACAGACCGGTATCACTCCTTTCCTTTCTTTCCAAAACCCTTGAACGTGTTGTCTCTAACCAGCTTTCTCTCCATCTCTCAGAGAACAACCTGCTGGATCCCAACCAGTCAGGATTCAAGAAGGCACACTCCACGGAAACTGCACTCCTCGCAGTCACAGAAGCACTACATGCTGCCCAGGCTGCTTCCCACTCTGCAGTCCTGATTCTCCTAGACCTATCGGCGGCATTTGACACAGTGAACCACCAGCTGCTCCTAGGCACCCTAGCTGATCTAGGCATAGGCGGGACGGCGCTGAAGTGGTTCTCCTCCTACCTCTCTGACCGGACTTACCAGGTTTCTTGGAAAGGTTTGCTATCACCCCCCCGCACCCTCCAAACTGGGGTCCCACAGGGATCTGTACTTGGTCCCCTCCTCTTCTCACTGTACACTAAATCCCTTGGCACCATCATCTCTGCTCACAATATATCCTATCACTGCTATGCCGATGACACACAACTGTTTCTATCCTTCCCCCCCTCTGCCACCCAGGTAGAAGAGCGCATCACTGCATGCCTGGCTGACATCTCACAGTGGATGTCTTCCAACCACCTCAAGCTGAACCCAGACAAGACTGAGCTTCTGTTCTTCCCAGCTAAGTCCTGCCCTATGCGGGAGCTAACTATCTCCGTAGACAACGCCCTGGTAAAGTCTGTCCCGACAGCCAGGAACCTTGGTGTTGTCCTGGACAGTCAGCTCTCGTTCAAAACACACATCACAGCTGTCACTAGATCCTGTAGGTTTACACTCTACAACATACGACGAATTAGACCGTTCCTCACCCAGGAGTCAGCCCAGCTCCTAATCCAGACAACAGTCTTGTCAAAACTTGACTATTGCAACTCCCTCCTTACTGGCCTACCGGCATGTGCACTTAAGCCCCTCCAACTGATCCAAAATGCCGCAGCACGCTTGGTCTTCAACCAGCCAAAATTCTCACACGTCTCCCCCCTTCTCCGCTCGCTCCATTGGCTCCCGGTCGCTGCCCGCACAGAATACAAAACTCTGATGCTGGCATTCAAAGCAACCAAAGGCATGGCCCCCCCATATCTCACAAGTATGATCGTACCCTACAAACCCTCCCGCTCACTCAGATCAGCCAACGCAGGGAAGCTGGAGGTACCTTCACTAAAAACGCCGGGACAACGCTCCACACGTCCCAAACTCTTCTCCCTTCTGGCTCCAAAACTATGGAATGCACTTCCCATTGCAGTCAGAACTGCAGCCTCACTCCCAATCTTCCGCCGTAGTCTGAAAACCCACCTCTTCAGACTCCACCATGGCCCGTAGCACTTGCCCTAGCCTAGCCCCTTAGATAGCACATTATGTAGACTTAGATAGTATTTTAAACAGACTTATAGCTTGTTATGTAGACAGCTCTAGAATTGCACTTTATGTAGTCATAGCACTTTATAGTACACATGTATAATATATTATATAGTATAGTATGTATAGTTTACATAGATACTCCACTGTTACGTTCTTAGTTTACGCATGATTCATGATAACTACTTTTTATACATGTGATGTATGCCATGCTTTTTGTTTTTGCTTAATGTAAGTCGCTCTGGATTAAGAGCGTCTGCTAAATGCCTAAATTGTAAATTGTAAATTGAAATGCATAGAAAACTGCTTTTTTTTTGGCACAGCCAATAAAAAAATTGGGGGTTCAAAAAACCCCACAGTACCCCTGAAATGCATAGAAAACTGTTTTTTTTTGGCACAGCCAATAAAAAAATTGGGGGTTCAAAAAACCCCACAGTACCCCTGAAATGCATAGAAAACTGCTTTTTTTTGGCACAGCCAATAAAAAAATTGGGGGTTCAAAAAACCCCACAGTACCCCTGAAATGCATAGAAAACTGCTTTTTTTTGGCACAGCCAATAAAAAAATTGGGGGTTCAAAAAACCACACAGTACCCCTGAAATGCATAGAAAACTGCTTTTTTTTGGCACAGCCAATACAAAAATTGGGGGTTCAAAAAACCCCACAGTACCCCTGAAATGCATAGAAAACTGCTTTTTTTTGGCACATCCAATAAAAAAATTGGGGGTTAAAAAAAACCCACAGTACCCCTGAAATGCATAGAAAACTGCTTTTTTTTGGCACAGCCAATAAAAAAATTGGGGGTTCAAAAAACCCCACAGTACCCCTGAAATGCATAGAAAATCGCTAGAAAGGTCAAAAATCAAAACGTCAAAGGTCAAAACGCTAGAAAGGTCAAAACGCTAGAAAGGTCAAAATGTCAAAGGTCAAAAGGTCAAAGGTCAAATCGCTAGAAAGGTCAAAATGCCACGATGCGCTTTTTTCATCGCTAGAAAGGTCAAAGGTCAAAACACTAGAAAGGTCAAAGGTCAAAACCCCTGAAATGCATACAAAACTGCTTTTTTTGGCACAGCCAATAAAAAAATTGGGGGATCAAAAAATCCCACAGTACCCCTGAAATGCATAGAAAACTGCTTTTTTTTGGCACAGCCAATAAAAAAATTGGGGGTTCAAAAAAACCCACAGTACCCCTGAAATGCATAGAAAACTGCTTTTTTTTGGCACAGCCAATAAAAAAATTGGGGGTTCAAAAAACCCCACAGTACCCCTGAAATGCATAGAAAACTGCTTTTTTTTGGCACAGCCAATAAAAAAATTGGGGGTTCAAAAAACCCCACAGTACCCCTGAAATGCATAGAAAACTGCTTTTTTTTGGCACAGCCAATAAAAAAATTGGGGGTTCAAAAAACCACACAGTACCCCTGAAATGCATAGAAAACTGCTTTTTTTTGGCACAGCCAATAAAAAAATTGGGGGTTCAAAAAACCCCACAGTACCCCTGAAATGCATAGAAAACTGCTTTTTTTTGGCACAGCCAATAAAAAAATTGGGGGTTCAAAAAACCCCACAGTACCCCTGAAATGCATAGAAAATCGCTAGAAAGGTCAAAAATCAAAACGTCAAAGGTCAAAACGCTAGAAAGGTCAAAACGCTAGAAAGGTCAAAGGTCAAAAGGTCAAAGGTCAAATCGCTAGAAAGGTCAAAATGCCACGATGCGCTTTTTTCATCACTAGAAAGGTCAAAGGTCAAAACACTAGAAAGGTCAAAGGTCAAAACCCCTGAAATGCATAGAAAACTGCTTTTTTTGGCACAGCCAATAAAAAAATTGGGGGTTCAAAAAACCCCACAGTACCCCTGAAATGCATAGAAAACTGCTTTTTTTTGCAATAAAAAAATTGGGGGTTCAAAAAACCCCACAGTACCCCTGAAATGCATAGAAAACTGCTTTTTTTTGGCACAGCCAATAAAAAAATTGGGGGTTCAAAAAACCCCACAGTACCCCTGAAATGCATAGAAAACTGCTTTTTTTTGGCACAGCCAATAAAAAAATTGGGGGTTCAAAAAACCCCACAGTACCCCTGAAATGCATAGAAAACTGCTTTTTTTTGGCACAGCCAATAAAAAAATTGGGGGTTCAAAAAACCCCACAGTACCCAGCTCGTTCACCCAGTCACCACATTGTGGTGGAGGGAGGCCTTTGGAACTGCCACGCAGCTACCAAAGAGGAAATGCCTGAATTTATCTCAGCCCACGCCACCCTCAAGTCTCTGCATTTCCTTGCTCTAACCCAGGGGTGGGCAATTATTTTTCCCAAGGGGCCAAATGAGAAACAGAAAATATTTTGGAGGGCCGGGCCAAAAGGCTTTTGCATAATTATGCATAATATCAATTTTATTTCTGTATAAAAAGCAGTAAATGGCATTGTTTTGCAAAGCAATGGTAAACAAAATGTGAAACATTTGACTCAAATTATAGGCAGTGACTATTTTACATCATGATGATGTACAATAAGAGCGCCACTCACTTCATATGGGTGTGATTCTTTTACTTTCTACTTGCAGGCTTGAGACGTTTCATTTCCCTGTTGAAAACTATGTTTTTGTTTAAGTTTCAAGTCCTGTAAATACTAGCATTTTCTTTTAACAATGAGAACATTAGAGGTAGCTCTCTGTTCCATTCGGAGGACACTGGAGGTGTCACTTTCACAACCCATGCTTACTATCAGTGAGTGTTGACTCACAACCATTAAACAACAACGTTCTGAAAACAATAATAAGCCAACCAGTGATGGTATTGTTGAGACTTGGCAGCCTGGCAGGCGCTGTATGTTGATGTGTGCACGTTCGTTCTGCCAGATTTACTTTGTGGTACAACGGTGTCGATCGAGTGTGCCGATCCACAAGCTCACGGCGCATCGCCCAAGCGTTCTGAACTTCAGAAGCATGCCACATTCTGGGCGCAACAACGCCTTACGATGCAGCATCTTAAAACATCTTAACTTTATTGGCGAGGCGCGTTAGAGTGGGTTAAATAAAGCAATGAAGCATAATGGGTTTTAACTTGTCCTCCTGCGAGGAAGTTTGGTAATCAAAGCATGCGCCTGCGCCTACCGTGTTGGAGAGCTGCATGCTTCATGGCTATTTGCATTCACCGACGTTGTTGTCAACAATAAAAGCCGACATTTTCGCATATGAGGGGGGTAAAGGAAGGAAGACAGGTTCTCAATCACACGCAATTCACGTGCACAGTTGACGTGCAGATTGTGTGCACTGTGAGAATGCATGGGCTTCAAAATAAAAGCGATGCGGTTTTAGGTAATTTTCTGATTATCAAGTAATCTTTCGCGGGCCGGTCAGAGTCAACCGGCGGGCCGTATTTGGCCCGCGGGCCGTACAATGCCCAGGTCTGCTCTAACCGAAACCTGGATTACCCCTGATAACACAGCTACCCCCGCCGCCCTCTCTGTTTCACACAAATTCACACACACCCCTCGCTCAACAGGTAGGGGGGGTGGTACAGGGATACTCATGTCCCCGAAATGGAATTTCCGTGTCTTAAATCTCTCTCACCTTTCTCTCACCACATGTGAATTTCATGCTATCTCAATATCACAACCAGTCCCCCTCACCCTCATTGTGCTCTATCGCCCCCCAGGAACCCTTGGGAACTTCCTGGAAGAACTAGACTCTCTGATCAGCTCGTTTCCGGAGGATGGCACCCCCCTGATTCTACTGGGTGACTTTAACCTACCTACGGCAGAGAAGTATCTTCCCGTTACGTCCCTCCTATCCTCGTTTGACCTCTCCCTTTCTCCCTCCCCTCCCACTCACAAGGCTGGTAATGTTTTGGACCTCGTGTTCTGCAGAGCCTGCTCCCCCTCCACACTCTCTGTTACTCCCTTAATTAGGTCTGACCACCACTTCATAACCTTCTCTCTCTACTCTCCCACCTAAACCTACTCACCCTCCGACCGTCACCACCCGACGCAATCTCAAGTCCCTAAACCCCTCCTCCCTCTCATCCTCTATTCTCTCCTCTCTACCCTCCCTAGAGTCCTTCCTCTCTCTCTCACCCGACCCCGCAACCACATCCTTCCTCTCCTCTATCTCATCTGCATTTGACCAACACTGCCCTCTCTCGACCAGGCCAGCTCGCTCATCCCCACCGGCCCCCTGGTTATCTGAAACCCTCAGATCTGAACGAACACCTCTCAGGGCAGCTGAAAGGAAGTGGCACAAGACAAAGCTACCAGATGATCTCTCCCACTTTCATTCACTCCTCTCTGCCTTCTCCCTCTCACTAACCACCGCTAAAACCTCCTTCTACCACACCAAAATCCAATCCTGCACCTCTAACCCAAGGAAACTCTTCTCCACTTTCTCCTCCCTCCTTAAACCCCCTCCCCCCACTCAACCCTCATCCCTCACCGCGGAGGCCTTTGCCAACTACTTCGAAAAGAAGGTTGATGATATCAGTAGCTCCTTTACCCCCCTCCCCCATAAAGAAGCACTCGACTCATCCAATGCTAACCATAACATACCATGCATGTCCTCCTTCTCTCCTCTATCCCCAGATGAGGTCCTGAAAGTAGTCACATCCACTAGACCTACCACCTGTCCTCTCGACCCCGCCCCGTCTCCAATCTTCCAGACCATCGCACCTGACTTGCTCCCCTTCATCACTTCCATTATCAACACCTCAGTAACCTCAGGCTGCGTCCCATCTGCCTTCAAGTCAGCCAGGGTATCACCACTCCTCAAAAAACCAACTCTTGACCCCTCAGATGTCAAGAACTACAGACCGGTATCACTCCTTTCCTTTCTTTCCAAAACCCTTGAACGTGTTGTCTCTAACCAGCTTTCTCTCCATCTCTCAGAGAACAACCTGCTGGATCCCAACCAGTCAGGATTCAAGAAGGCACACTCCACGGAAACTGCACTCCTCGCAGTCACAGAAGCACTACATGCTGCCCAGGCTGCTTCCCACTCTGCAGTCCTGATTCTCCTAGACCTATCGGCGGCATTTGACACAGTGAACCACCAGCTGCTCCTAGGCACCCTAGCTGATCTAGGCATAGGCGGGACGGCGCTGAAGTGGTTCTCCTCCTACCTCTCTGACCGGACTTACCAGGTTTCTTGGAAAGGTTTGCTATCACCCCCCCGCACCCTCCAAACTGGGGTCCCACAGGGATCTGTACTTGGTCCCCTCCTCTTCTCACTGTACACTAAATCCCTTGGCACCATCATCTCTGCTCACAATATATCCTATCACTGCTATGCCGATGACACACAACTGTTTCTATCCTTCCCCCCCTCTGCCACCCAGGTAGAAGAGCGCATCACTGCATGCCTGGCTGACATCTCACAGTGGATGTCTTCCAACCACCTCAAGCTGAACCCAGACAAGACTGAGCTTCTGTTCTTCCCAGCTAAGTCCTGCCCTATGCGGGAGCTAACTATCTCCGTAGACAACGCCCTGGTAAAGTCTGTCCCGACAGCCAGGAACCTTGGTGTTGTCCTGGACAGTCAGCTCTCGTTCAAAACACACATCACAGCTGTCACTAGATCCTGTAGGTTTACACTCTACAACATACGACGAATTGGACCGTTCCTCACCCAGGAGTCAGCCCAGCTCCTAATCCAGACAACAGTCTTGTCAAAACTTGACTATTGCAACTCCCTCCTTACTGGCCTACCGGCATGTGCACTTAAGCCCCTCCAACTGATCCAAAATGCCGCAGCACGCTTGGTCTTCAACCAGCCAAAATTCTCACACGTCTCCCCCCTTCTCCGCTCGCTCCATTGGCTCCCGGTCGCTGCCCGCACAGAATACAAAACTCTGATGCTGGCATTCAAAGCAACCAAAGGCATGGCCCCCCCATATCTCACAAGTATGATCGTACCCTACAAACCCTCCCGCTCACTCAGATCAGCCAACGCAGGGAAGCTGGAGGTACCTTCACTAAAAACGCCGGGACAACGCTCCACACGTCCCAAACTCTTCTCCCTTCTGGCTCCAAAACTATGGAATGCACTTCCCATTGCAGTCAGAACTGCAGCCTCACTCCCAATCTTCCGCCGTAGTCTGAAAACCCACCTCTTCAGACTCCACCATGGCCCGTAGCACTTGCCCTAGCCTAGCCCCTTAGATAGCACATTATGTAGACTTAGATAGTATTTTAAACAGACTTATAGCTTGTTATGTAGACAGCTCTAGAATTGCACTTTATGTAGTCATAGCACTTTATAGTACACATGTATAATATATTATATAGTATAGTATGTATAGTTTACATAGATACTCCACTGTTACGTTCTTAGTTTACGCATGATTCATGATAACTACTTTTTATACATGTGATGTATGCCATGCTTTTTGTTTTTGCTTAATGTAAGTCGCTCTGGATTAAGAGCGTCTGCTAAATGCCTAAATTGTAAATTGTAAATTGAAATGCATAGAAAACTGCTTTTTTTTGGCACAGCCAATAAAAAAATTGGGGGTTCAAAAAACCCCACAGTACCCCTGAAATGCATAGAAAACTGTTTTTTTTTGGCACAGCCAATAAAAAAATTGGGGGTTCAAAAAACCCCACAGTACCCCTGAAATGCATAGAAAACTGCTTTTTTTTGGCACAGCCAATAAAAAAATTGGGGGTTCAAAAAACCCCACAGTACCCCTGAAATGCATAGAAAACTGCTTTTTTTTGGCACAGCCAATAAAAAAATTGGGGGTTCAAAAAACCACACAGTACCCCTGAAATGCATAGAAAACTGCTTTTTTTTGGCACAGCCAATACAAAAATTGGGGGTTCAAAAAACCCCACAGTACCCCTGAAATGCATAGAAAACTGCTTTTTTTTGGCACATCCAATAAAAAAATTGGGGGTTAAAAAAACCCCACAGTACCCCTGAAATGCATAGAAAACTGCTTTTTTTTGGCACAGCCAATAAAAAAATTGGGGGTTCAAAAAACCACACAGTACCCCTGAAATGCATAGAAAACTGATTTTTTTGGCACAGCCAATACAAAAATTGGGGGTTCAAAAAACCCCACAGTACCCCTGAAATGCATAGAAAACTGCTTTTTTTTGGCACATCCAATAAAAAAATTGGGGGTTAAAAAAACCCCACAGTACCCCTGAAATGCATAGAAAACTGCTTTTTTTTGGCACAGCCAATAAAAAAATTGGGGGTTCAAAAAACCCCACAGTACCCCTGAAATGCATAGAAAATCGCTAGAAAGGTCAAAAATCAAAACGTCAAAGGTCAAAACGCTAGAAAGGTCAAAACGCTAGAAAGGTCAAAGGTCAAAAGGTCAAAGGTCAAAAGGTCAAAGGTCAAAAGGTCAAAGGTCAAATCGCTAGAAAGGTCAAAATGCCACGATGCGCTTTTTTCATCGCTAGAAAGGTCAAAGGTCAAAACACTAGAAAGGTCAAAGGTCAAAACCCCTGAAATGCATAGAAAACTGCTTTTTTTGGCACAGCCAATAAAAAAATTGGGGGATCAAAAAATCCCACAGTACCCCTGAAATGCATAGAAAACTGCTTTTTTTTGGCACAGCCAATAAAAAAAGTTGGGGGTTCAAAAAACCCCACAGTACCCCTGAAATGCATAGAAAATCGCTAGAAAGGTCAAAAATCAAAACGTCAAAGGTCAAAACGCTAGAAAGGTCAAAACGCTAGAAAGGTCAAAGGTCAAAAGGTCAAAGGTCAAAAGGTCAAAGGTCAAATCGCTAGAAAGGTCAAAATGCCACGATGCGCTTTTTTCATCGCTAGAAAGGTCAAAGGTCAAAACACTAGAAAGGTCAAAGGTCAAAACCCCTGAAATGCATAGAAAACTGCTTTTTTTGGCACAGCCAATAAAAAAATTGGGGGTTCAAAAAACCCCACAGTACCCCTGAAATGCATAGAAAACTGCTTTTTTTTGGCACAGCCAATAAAAAAATTGGGGGTTCAAAAAACCCCACAGTACCCCTGAAATGCATAGAAAACTGCTTTTTTTTGGCACAGCCAATACAAAAATTGGGGGTTCAAAAAACCCCACAGTACCCCTGAAATGCATAGAAAACTGCTTTTTTTTGGCACAGCCAATACAAAAATTGGGGGTTCAAAAAACCCCACAGTACCCCTGAAATGCATAGAAAACTGCTTTTTTTTGGCACAGCCAATACAAAAATTGGGGGTTCAAAAAACCCCACAGTACCCCTGAAATGCATAGAAAACTGCTTTTTTTTGGCACAGCCAATAAAAAAATTGGCGGTTCAAAAAACCCCACAGTACCCCTGAAATGCATAGAAAACTGCTTTTTTTTGGCACAGCCAATAAAAAAATTGGGGGTTCAAAAAACCCCACAGTACCCCTGAAATGCATAGAAAACTGCTTTTTTTTGGCATAGCCAATACAAAAATTGGGGGTTCAAAAAACCCCACAGTACCCCTGAAATGCATAGAAAACTGCTTTTTTTTTGGCACAGCCAATACAAAAATTGGGGGTTCAAAAAACCCCACAGTACCCCTGAAATGCATAGAAAACTGCTTTTTTTTTGGCACAGCCAATAAAAAAAATTGGGGGTTCAAAAAACCCCACAGTACCCCTGAAATGCATAGAAAACTGCTTTTTTTTGGCACAGCCAATAAAAAAATTGGGGGTTCAAAAAACCCCACAGTACCCCTGAAATGCATAGAAAACTGCTTTTTTTTGGCACAGCCAATACAAAAATTGGGGGTTCAAAAAACCCCACAGTACCCCTGAAATGCATAGAAAACTGCTTTTTTTTGGCACAGCCAATACAAAAATTGGGGGTTCAAAAAACCCCACAGTACCCCTGAAATGCATAGAAAACTGCTTTTTTTTGGCACAGCCAATACAAAAATTGGGGGTTCAAAAAACCCCACAGTACCCCTGAAATGCATAGAAAACTGCTTTTTTTTGGCACAGCCAATAAAAAAATTGGGGGTTCAAAAAACCCCACAGTACCCCTGAAATGCATAGAAAATCGCTAGAAAGGTCAAAAATCAAAACGTCAAAGGTCAAAACGCTAGAAAGGTCAAAACGCTAGAAAGGTCAAAGGTCAAAAGGTCAAAGGTCAAATCGCTAGAAAGGTCAAAATGCCACGATGCGCTTTTTTCATCGCTAGAAAGGTCAAAGGTCAAAACACTAGAAAGGTCAAAGGTCAAAACCCCTGAAATGCATAGAAAACTGCTTTTTTTTGGCACAGCCAATAAAAAAATTGGGGGTTCAAAAAACCCCACAGTACCCCTGAAATGCATAGAAAACTGCTTTTTTTTGCAATAAAAAAATTGGGGGTTCAAAAAACCCCACAGTACCCCTGAAATGCATAGAAAACTGCTTTTTTTTGGCACAGCCAATAAAAAAATTGGGGGTTCAAAAAACCCCACAGTACCCCTGAAATGCATAGAAAACTGCTTTTTTTTTTGCACAGCCAATAAAAAAATTGGGGGTTAAAAAAACCCCACAGTACCCCTGAAATGCATAGAAAACTGCTTTTTTTTGGCACAGCCAATAAAAAAATTGGGGGTTCAAAAAACCCCACAGTACCCCTGAAATGCATAGAAAATCGCTAGAAAGGTCAAAAATCAAAACGTCAAAGGTCAAAACGCTAGAAAGGTCAAAACGCTAGAAAGGTCAAAGGTCAAAAGGTCAAAGGTCAAAGGTCAAATCGCTAGAAAGGTCAAAATGCCACGATGCGCTTTTTTCATCGCTAGAAAGGTCAAAGGTCAAAACACTAGAAAGGTCAAAGGTCAAAACCCCTGAAATGCATAGAAAACTGCTTTTTTTGGCACAGCCAATAAAAAAATTGGGGGATCAAAAAATCCCACAGTTCCCCTGAAATGCATAGAAAACTGCTTTTTTTTTGCACAGCCAATAAAAAAATTGGGGGTTCAAAAAAAACCACAGTACCCCTGAAATGCATAGAAAACTGCTTTTTTTTGGCACAGCCAATAAAAAAATTGGGGGTTCAAAAAACCCCACAGTACCCCTGAAATGCATAGAAAACTGCTTTTGTTTGGCACAGCCAATAAAACAATTGGGGGTTCAAAAAACCCCACAGTACCCATGAAATGCATAGAAAACTGCTTTTGTTTGGCACAGCCAATAAAACAATTGGGGGTTCAAAAAACCCCACAGTACCCCTGAAATGCATAGAAAACTGCTTTTTTTTGGCACAGCCAATACAAAAATTGGGGGTTCAAAAAACCCCACAGTACCCCTGAAATGCATAGAAAATCGCTAGAAAGGTCAAAAATCAAAACGTCAAAGGTCAAAACGCTAGAAAGGTCAAAACGCTAGAAAGGTCAAAATGCCACGATGCGCTTTTTTCATCGCTAGAAAGGTCAAAGGTCAAAACACTAGAAAGGTCAAAGGTCAAAACCCCTGAAATGCATAGAAAACTGCTTTTTTTGGCAGAGCCAATAAAAAAATTGGGGGTTCAAAAAACCCCACAGTACCCCTGAAATGCATAGAAAACTGCTTTTTTTTGGCACAGCCAATACAAAAATTGGGGGTTCAAAAAACCCCACAGTACCCCTGAAATGCATAGAAAACTGCTTTTTTTGGCACAGCCAATAAAAAAATTGGGGGTTCAAAAAACCCCACAGTACCCCTGAAATGCATAGAAAACTGCTTTTTTTTGGCACAGCCAATAAAAAAATTGGGGGTTCAAAAAACCCCACAGTACCCCTGAAATGCATAGAAAACTGCTTTTTTTTGGCACAGCCAATACAAAAATTGGGGGTTCAAAAAACCCCACAGTACCCCTGAAATGCATAGAAAACTGCTTTTTTTTGGCACAGCCAATACAAAAATTGGGGGTTCAAAAAACCCCACAGTACCCCTGAAATGCATAGAAAACTGCTTTTTTTGGCACAGCCAATACAAAAATTGGCGGTTCAAAAAACCCCACAGTACCCCTGAAATGCATAGAAAACTGCTTTTTTTTGGCACAGCCAATAAAAAAATTGGGGGTTCAAAAAACCCCACAGTACCCCTGAAATGCATAGAAAACTGCTTTTTTTTGGCACAGCCAATACAAAAATTGGGGGTTCAAAAAACCCCACAGTACCCCTGAAATGCATAGAAAACTGCTTTTTTTTGGCACAGCCAATAAAAAAATTGGCGGTTCAAAAAACCCCACAGTACCCCTGAAATGCATAGAAAACTGCTTTTTTTTGGCACAGCCAATAAAAAAATTGGGGGTTCAAAAAACCCCACAGTACCCCTGAAATGCATAGAAAACTGCTTTTTTTTGGCATAGCCAATACAAAAATTGGGGGTTCAAAAAACCCCACAGTACCCCTGAAATGCATAGAAAACTGCTTTTTTTTTGGCACAGCCAATACAAAAATTGGGGGTTCAAAAAACCCCACAGTACCCCTGAAATGCATAGAAAACTGCTTTTTTTTGGCACAGCCAATAAAAAAAATTGGGGGTTCAAAAAACCCCACAGTACCCCTGAAATGCATAGAAAACTGCTTTTTTTTGGCACAGCCAATACAAAAATTGGGGGTTCAAAAAACCCCACAGTACCCCTGAAATGCATAGAAAACTGCTTTTTTTTGGCACAGCCAATAAAAAAATTGGGGGTTCAAAAAACCCCACAGTACCCCTGAAATGCATAGAAAATCGCTAGAAAGGTCAAAAATCAAAACGTCAAAGGTCAAAACGCTAGAAAGGTCAAAGGTCAAAAGGTCAAAAGGTCAAAGGTCAAAAGGTCAAAGGTCAAATCGCTAGAAAGGTCAAAATGCCACGATGCGCTTTTTTCATCGCTAGAAAGGTCAAAGGTCAAAACACTAGAAAGGTCAAAGGTCAAAACCCCTGAAATGCATAGAAAACTGCTTTTTTTGGCACAGCCAATAAAAAAATTGGGGGATCAAAAAATCCCACAGTACCCCTGAAATGCATAGAAAACTGCTTTTTTTTGGCACAGCCAATAAAAAAATTGGGGGTTCAAAAAACCCCACAGTACCCCTGAAATGCATAGAAAATCGCTAGAAAGGTCAAAAATCAAAACGTCAAAGGTCAAAACGCTAGAAAGGTCAAAACGCTAGAAAGGTCAAAGGTCAAAAGGTCAAAGGTCAAAAGGTCAAAGGTCAAATCGCTAGAAAGGTCAAAATGCCACGATGCGCTTTTTTCATCGCTAGAAAGGTCAAAGGTCAAAACACTAGAAAGGTCAAAGGTCAAAACCCCTGAAATGCATAGAAAACTGCTTTTTTTGGCACAGCCAATAAAAAAATTGGGGGTTCAAAAAACCCCACAGTACCCCTGAAATGCATAGAAAATCGCTAGAAAGGTCAAAAATCAAAACGTCAAAGGTCAAAACGCTAGAAAGGTCAAAACGCTAGAAAGGTCAAAGGTCAAAAGGTCAAAAGGTCAAAGGTCAAAAGGTCAAAGGTCAAATCGCTAGAAAGGTCAAAGGTCAAAACACTAGAAAGGTCAAAGGTCAAAACCCCTGAAATGCATAGAAAACTGCTTTTTTTTGGCACAGCCAATAAAAAAATTGGGGGTTCAAAAAACCCCACAGTACCCCTGAAATGCATAGAAAACTGCTTTTTTTTGCAATAAAAAAATTGGGGGTTCAAAAAACCCCACAGTACCCCTGAAATGCATAGAAAACTGCTTTTTTTTGGCACAGCCAATAAAAAAATTGGGGGTTCAAAAAACCCCACAGTACCCCTGAAATGCATAGAAAACTGCTTTTTTTTTGGCACAGCCAATAAAAAAATTGGGGGTTAAAAAAACCCCACAGTACCCCTGAAATGCATAGAAAACTGCTTTTTTTTGGCACAGCCAATAAAAAAATTGGGGGTTCAAAAAACCCCACAGTACCCCTGAAATGCATAGAAAACTGCTTTTTTTTGCAATAAAAAAATTGGGGGTTCAAAAAACCCCACAGTACCCCTGAAATGCATAGAAAACTGCTTTTTTTTGGCACAGCCAATAAAAAAATTGGGGGTTCAAAAAACCCCACAGTACCCCTGAAATGCATAGAAAACTGCTTTTTTTTTTGCACAGCCAATAAAAAAATTGGGGGTTAAAAAAACCCCACAGTACCCCTGAAATGCATAGAAAACTGCTTTTTTTTGGCACAGCCAATAAAAAAATTGGGGGTTCAAAAAACCCCACAGTACCCCTGAAATGCATAGAAAATCGCTAGAAAGGTCAAAAATCAAAACGTCAAAGGTCAAAACGCTAGAAAGGTCAAAACGCTAGAAAGGTCAAAGGTCAAAAGGTCAAAGGTCAAAGGTCAAATCGCTAGAAAGGTCAAAATGCCACGATGCGCTTTTTTCATCGCTAGAAAGGTCAAAGGTCAAAACACTAGAAAGGTCAAAGGTCAAAACCCCTGAAATGCATAGAAAACTGCTTTTTTTGGCACAGCCAATAAAAAAATTGGGGGATCAAAAAATCCCACAGTTCCCCTGAAATGCATAGAAAACTGCTTTTTTTTTGCACAGCCAATAAAAAAATTGGGGGTTCAAAAAAAACCACAGTACCCCTGAAATGCATAGAAAACTGCTTTTTTTTGGCACAGCCAATAAAAAAATTGGGGGTTCAAAAAACCCCACAGTACCCCTGAAATGCATAGAAAACTGCTTTTGTTTGGCACAGCCAATAAAACAATTGGGGGTTCAAAAAACCCCACAGTACCCCTGAAATGCATAGAAAACTGCTTTTGTTTGGCACAGCCAATAAAACAATTGGGGGTTCAAAAAACCCCACAGTACCCCTGAAATGCATAGAAAACTGCTTTTTTTTGGCACAGCCAATACAAAAATTGGGGGTTCAAAAAACCCCACAGTACCCCTGAAATGCATAGAAAATCGCTAGAAAGGTCAAAATGCCACGATGCGCTTTTTTCATCGCTAGAAAGGTCAAAGGTCAAAACACTAGAAAGGTCAAAGGTCAAAACCCCTGAAATGCATAGAAAACTGCTTTTTTTGGCAGAGCCAATAAAACAATTGGGGGTTCAAAAAACCCCACAGTACCCCTGAAATGCATAGAAAACTGCTTTTTTTTGGCACAGCCAATACAAAAATTGGGGGTTCAAAAAACCCCACAGTACCCCTGAAATGCATAGAAAACTGCTTTTTTTGGCACAGCCAATAAAAAAATTGGGGGTTCAAAAAACCCCACAGTACCCCTGAAATGCATAGAAAACTGCTTTTTTTTGGCACAGCCAATAAAAAAATTGGGGGTTCAAAAAACCCCACAGTACCCCTGAAATGCATAGAAAACTGCTTTTTTTTGGCACAGCCAATACAAAAATTGGGGGTTCAAAAAACCCCACAGTACCCCTGAAATGCATAGAAAACTGCTTTTTTTTGGCACAGCCAATACAAAAATTGGGGGTTCAAAAAACCCCACAGTACCCCTGAAATGCATAGAAAACTGCTTTTTTTGGCACAGCCAATACAAAAATTGGCGGTTCAAAAAACCCCACAGTACCCCTGAAATGCATAGAAAACTGCTTTTTTTTGGCACAGCCAATAAAAAAATTGGGGGTTCAAAAAACCCCACAGTACCCCTGAAATGCATAGAAAACTGCTTTTTTTTGGCACAGCCAATACAAAAATTGGGGGTTCAAAAAACCCCACAGTACCCCTGAAATGCATAGAAAACTGCTTTTTTTTGGCACAGCCAATAAAAAAATTGGCGGTTCAAAAAACCCCACAGTACCCCTGAAATGCATAGAAAACTGCTTTTTTTTGGCACAGCCAATAAAAAAATTGGGGGTTCAAAAAACCCCACAGTACCCCTGAAATGCATAGAAAACTGCTTTTTTTTGGCATAGCCAATACAAAAATTGGGGGTTCAAAAAACCCCACAGTACCCCTGAAATGCATAGAAAACTGCTTTTTTTTTGGCACAGCCAATACAAAAATTGGGGGTTCAAAAAACCCCACAGTACCCCTGAAATGCATAGAAAACTGCTTTTTTTTGGCACAGCCAATAAAAAAAATTGGGGGTTCAAAAAACCCCACAGTACCCCTGAAATGCATAGAAAACTGCTTTTTTTTGGCACAGCCAATACAAAAATTGGGGGTTCAAAAAACCCCACAGTACCCCTGAAATGCATAGAAAACTGCTTTTTTTTGGCACATCCAATAAAAAAATTGGGGGTTAAAAAAACCCCACAGTACCCCTGAAATGCATAGAAAACTGCTTTTTTTTGGCACAGCCAATAAAAAAATTGGGGGTTCAAAAAACCCCACAGTACCCCTGAAATGCATAGAAAATCGCTAGAAAGGTCAAAAATCAAAACGTCAAAGGTCAAAACGCTAGAAAGGTCAAAACGCTAGAAAGGTCAAAGGTCAAAAGGTCAAAAGGTCAAAGGTCAAAAGGTCAAAGGTCAAATCGCTAGAAAGGTCAAAATGCCACGATGCGCTTTTTTCATCGCTAGAAAGGTCAAAGGTCAAAACACTAGAAAGGTCAAAGGTCAAAACCCCTGAAATGCATAGAAAACTGCTTTTTTTGGCACAGCCAATAAAAAAATTGGGGGATCAAAAAATCCCACAGTACCCCTGAAATGCATAGAAAACTGCTTTTTTTTGGCACAGCCAATAAAAAAATTGGGGGTTCAAAAAACCCCACAGTACCCCTGAAATGCATAGAAAATCGCTAGAAAGGTCAAAAATCAAAACGTCAAAGGTCAAAACGCTAGAAAGGTCAAAACGCTAGAAAGGTCAAAGGTCAAAAGGTCAAAGGTCAAAAGGTCAAAGGTCAAATCGCTAGAAATGTCAAAATGCCACGATGCGCTTTTTTCATCGCTAGAAAGGTCAAAGGTCAAAACACTAGAAAGGTCAAAGGTCAAAACCCCTGAAATGCATAGAAAACTGCTTTTTTTGGCACAGCCAATAAAAAAATTGGGGGTTCAAAAAACCCCACAGTACCCCTGAAATGCATAGAAAACTGCTTTTTTTTGGCACAGCCAATAAAAAAATTGGGGGTTCAAAAAACCCCACAGTACCCCTGAAATGCATAGAAAACTGCTTTTTTTTGGCACAGCCAATACAAAAATTGGGGGTTCAAAAAACCCCACAGTACCCCTGAAATGCATAGAAAACTGCTTTTTTTTGGCACAGCCAATACAAAAATTGGGGGTTCAAAAAACCCCACAGTACCCCTGAAATGCATAGAAAACTGCTTTTTTTTGGCACAGCCAATACAAAAATTGGGGGTTCAAAAAACCCCACAGTACCCCTGAAATGCATAGAAAACTGCTTTTTTTTGGCACAGCCAATAAAAAAATTGGCGGTTCAAAAAACCCCACAGTACCCCTGAAATGCATAGAAAACTGCTTTTTTTTGGCACAGCCAATAAAAAAATTGGGGGTTCAAAAAACCCCACAGTACCCCTGAAATGCATAGAAAACTGCTTTTTTTTGGCATAGCCAATACAAAAATTGGGGGTTCAAAAAACCCCACAGTACCCCTGAAATGCATAGAAAACTGCTTTTTTTTTGGCACAGCCAATACAAAAATTGGGGGTTCAAAAAACCCCACAGTACCCCTGAAATGCATAGAAAACTGCTTTTTTTTTGGCACAGCCAATAAAAAAAATTGGGGGTTCAAAAAACCCCACAGTACCCCTGAAATGCATAGAAAACTGCTTTTTTTTGGCACAGCCAATAAAAAAATTTGGGGTTCAAAAAACCCCACAGTACCCCTGAAATGCATAGAAAACTGCTTTTTTTTGGCACAGCCAATACAAAAATTGGGGGTTCAAAAAACCCCACAGTACCCCTGAAATGCATAGAAAACTGCTTTTTTTTGGCACAGCCAATACAAAAATTGGGGGTTCAAAAAACCCCACAGTACCCCTGAAATGCATAGAAAATCGCTAGAAAGGTCAAAAATCAAAACGTCAAAGGTCAAAACGCTAGAAAGGTCAAAACGCTAGAAAGGTCAAAGGTCAAAAGGTCAAAGGTCAAATCGCTAGAAAGGTCAAAATGCCACGATGCGCTTTTTTCATCGCTAGAAAGGTCAAAGGTCAAAACACTAGAAAGGTCAAAGGTCAAAACCCCTGAAATGCATAGAAAACTGCTTTTTTTTGGCACAGCCAATAAAAAAATTGGGGGTTCAAAAAACCCCACAGTACCCCTGAAATGCATAGAAAACTGCTTTTTTTTTTGCACAGCCAATAAAAAAATTGGGGGTTAAAAAAACCCCACAGTACCCCTGAAATGCATAGAAAACTGCTTTTTTTTGGCACAGCCAATAAAAAAATTGGGGGTTCAAAAAACCCCACAGTACCCCTGAAATGCATAGAAAATCGCTAGAAAGGTCAAAAATCAAAACGTCAAAGGTCAAAACGCTAGAAAGGTCAAAACGCTAGAAAGGTCAAAGGTCAAAAGGTCAAAGGTCAAATCGCTAGAAAGGTCAAAATGCCACGATGCGCTTTTTTCATCGCTAGAAAGGTCAAAGGTCAAAACACTAGAAAGGTCAAAGGTCAAAACCCCTGAAATGCATAGAAAACTGCTTTTTTTGGCACAGCCAATAAAAAAATTGGGGGATCAAAAAATCCCACAGTTCCCCTGAAATGCATAGAAAACTGCTTTTTTTTTGCACAGCCAATAAAAAAATTGGGGGTTCAAAAAAAACCACAGTACCCCTGAAATGCATAGAAAACTGCTTTTTTTTGGCACAGCCAATAAAAAAATTGGGGGTTCAAAAAACCCCACAGTACCCCTGAAATGCATAGAAAACTGCTTTTGTTTGGCACAGCCAATAAAACAATTGGGGGTTCAAAAAACCCCACAGTACCCCTGAAATGCATAGAAAACTGCTTTTGTTTGGCACAGCCAATAAAACAATTGGGGGTTCAAAAAACCCCACAGTACCCCTGAAATGCATAGAAAACTGCTTTTTTTTGGCACAGCCAATACAAAAATTGGGGGTTCAAAAAACCCCACAGTACCCCTGAAATGCATAGAAAATCGCTAGAAAGGTCAAAAATCAAAACGTCAAAGGTCAAAACGCTAGAAAGGTCAAAACGCTAGAAAGGTCAAAGGTCAAAAGGTCAAAGGTCAAATCGCTAGAAAGGTCAAAATGCCACGATGCGCTTTTTTCATCGCTAGAAAGGTCAAAGGTCAAAACACTAGAAAGGTCAAAGGTCAAAACCCCTGAAATGCATAGAAAACTGCTTTTTTTGGCAGAGCCAATAAAAAAATTGGGGGTTCAAAAAACCCCACAGTACCCCTGAAATGCATAGAAAACTGCTTTTTTTTGGCACAGCCAATACAAAAATTGGGGGTTCAAAAAACCCCACAGTACCCCTGAAATGCATAGAAAACTGCTTTTTTTGGCACAGCCAATAAAAAAATTGGGGGTTCAAAAAACCCCACAGTACCCCTGAAATGCATAGAAAACTGCTTTTTTTTGGCACAGCCAATAAAAAAATTGGGGGTTCAAAAAACCCCACAGTACCCCTGAAATGCATAGAAAACTGCTTTTTTTTGGCACAGCCAATACAAAAATTGGGGGTTCAAAAAACCCCACAGTACCCCTGAAATGCATAGAAAACTGCTTTTTTTTGGCACAGCCAATACAAAAATTGGGGGTTCAAAAAACCCCACAGTACCCCTGAAATGCATAGAAAACTGCTTTTTTTGGCACAGCCAATACAAAAATTGGCGGTTCAAAAAACCCCACAGTACCCCTGAAATGCATAGAAAACTGCTTTTTTTTGGCACAGCCAATAAAAAAATTGGGGGTTCAAAAAACCCCACAGTACCCCTGAAATGCATAGAAAACTGCTTTTTTTTGGCACAGCCAATACAAAAATTGGGGGTTCAAAAAACCCCACAGTACCCCTGAAATGCATAGAAAACTGCTTTTTTTTGGCACAGCCAATAAAAAAATTGGGGGTTCAAAAAACCCCACAGTACCCCTGAAATGCATAGAAAACTGCTTTTTTTTGGCATAGCCAATACAAAAATTGGGGGTTCAAAAAACCCCACAGTACCCCTGAAATGCATAGAAAACTGCTTTTTTTTTGGCACAGCCAATACAAAAATTGGGGGTTCAAAAAACCCCACAGTACCCCTGAAATGCATAGAAAACTGCTTTTTTTTGGCACAGCCAATAAAAAAAATTGGGGGTTCAAAAAACCCCACAGTACCCCTGAAATGCATAGAAAACTGCTTTTTTTTGGCACAGCCAATAAAAAAATTGGGGGTTCAAAAAACCCCACAGTACCCCTGAAATGCATAGAAAACTGCTTTTTTTTGGCACAGCCAATACAAAAATTGGGGGTTCAAAAAACCCCACAGTACCCCTGAAATGCATAGAAAACTGCTTTTTTTTGGCATAGCCAATACAAAAATTGGGGGTTCAAAAAACCCCACAGTACCCCTGAAATGCATAGAAAACTGCTTTTTTTTGGCACAGCCAATACAAAAATTGGGGGTTCAAAAAACCCCACAGTACCCCTGAAATGCATAGAAAACTGCTTTTTTTTGGCACAGCCAATAAAAAAATTGGGGGTTCAAAAAACCCCACAGTACCCCTGAAATGCATAGAAAATCGCTAGAAAGGTCAAAAATCAAAACGTCAAAGGTCAAAACGCTAGAAAGGTCAAAACGCTAGAAAGGTCAAAGGTCAAAAGGTCAAAGGTCAAATCGCTAGAAAGGTCAAAATGCCACGATGCGCTTTTTTCATCGCTAGAAAGGTCAAAGGTCAAAACACTAGAAAGGTCAAAGGTCAAAACCCCTGAAATGCATAGAAAACTGCTTTTTTTTGGCACAGCCAATAAAAAAATTGGGGGTTCAAAAAACCCCACAGTACCCCTGAAATGCATAGAAAACTGCTTTTTTTTGCAATAAAAAAATTGGGGGTTCAAAAAACCCCACAGTACCCCTGAAATGCATAGAAAACTGCTTTTTTTTGGCACAGCCAATAAAAAAATTGGGGGTTCAAAAAACCCCACAGTACCCCTGAAATGCATAGAAAACTGCTTTTTTTTTGGCACAGCCAATAAAAAAATTGGGGGTTAAAAAAACCCCACAGTACCCCTGAAATGCATAGAAAACTGCTTTTTTTTGGCACAGCCAATAAAAAAATTGGGGGTTCAAAAAACCCCACAGTACCCCTGAAATGCATAGAAAATCGCTAGAAAGGTCAAAAATCAAAACATCAAAGGTCAAAACGCTAGAAAGGTCAAAACGCTAGAAAGGTCAAAGGTCAAAAGGTCAAAGGTCAAAGGTCAAATCGCTAGAAAGGTCAAAATGCCACGATGCGCTTTTTTCATCGCTAGAAAGGTCAAAGGTCAAAACACTAGAAAGGTCAAAGGTCAAAACCCCTGAAATGCATAGAAAACTGCTTTTTTTGGCACAGCCAATAAAAAAATTGGGGGATCAAAAAATCCCACAGTACCCCTGAAATGCATAGAAAACTGCTTTTTTTTTGCACAGCCAATAAAAAAATTGGGGGTTAAAAAAAACCCACAGTACCCCTGAAATGCATAGAAAACTGCTTTTTTTTGGCACAGCCAATAAAAAAATTGGGGGTTCAAAAAACCCCACAGTACCCCTGAAATGCATAGAAAATCGCTAGAAAGGTCAAAAATCAAAACGTCAAAGGTCAAAACGCTAGAAAGGTCAAAACGCTAGAAAGGTCAAAGGTCAAAAGGTCAAAGGTCAAAGGTCAAATCGCTAGAAAGGTCAAAATGCCACGATGCGCTTTTTTCATCGCTAGAAAGGTCAAAGGTCAAAACACTAGAAAGGTCAAAGGTCAAAACCCCTGAAATGCATAGAAAACTGCTTTTTTTGGCACAGCCAATACAAAAATTGGGGGATCAAAAAATCCCACAGTACCCCTGAAATGCATAGAAAACTGCTTTTTTTTTGCACAGCCAATAAAAAAATTGGGGGTTCAAAAAAACCCACAGTACCCCTGAAATGCATAGAAAACTGCTTTTTTTTGGCACAGCCAATAAAAAAATTGGGGGTTCAAAAAACCCCACAGTACCCCTGAAATGCATAGAAAACTGCTTTTGTTTGGCACAGCCAATAAAACAATTGGGGGTTCAAAAAACCCCACAGTACCCCTGAAATGCATAGAAAACTGCTTTTGTTTGGCACAGCCAATAAAACAATTGGGGGTTCAAAAAACCCCACAGTACCCCTGAAATGCATAGAAAACTGCTTTTTTTTGGCACAGCCAATACAAAAATTGGGGGTTCAAAAAACCCCACAGTACCCCTGAAATGCATAGAAAATCGCTAGAAAGGTCAAAAATCAAAACGTCAAAGGTCAAAACGCTAGAAAGGTCAAAACGCTAGAAAGGTCAAAGGTCAAAAGGTCAAAGGTCAAATCGCTAGAAAGGTCAAAATGCCACGATGCACTTTTTTCATCGCTAGAAAGGTCAAAGGTCAAAACACTAGAAAGGTCAAAGGTCAAAACCCCTGAAATGCATAGAAAACTGCTTTTTTTGGCACAGCCAATAAAAAAATTGGGGGTTCAAAAAACCCCACAGTACCCCTGAAATGCATAGAAAACTGCTTTTTTTTGGCACAGCCAATAAAAAAATTGGGGGTTCAAAAAACCCCACAGTACCCCTGAAATGCATAGAAAACTGCTTTTTTTTGGCACAGCCAATACAAAAATTGGGGGTTCAAAAAACCCCACAGTACCCCTGAAATGCATAGAAAACTGCTTTTTTTTGGCACAGCCAATAAAAAAATTGGGGGTTCAAAAAACCCCACAGTACCCCTGAAATGCATAGAAAACTGCTTTTTTTTGGCACAGCCAATAAAAAAATTGGGGGTTCAAAAAACCCCACAGTACCCCTGAAATGCATAGAAAACTGCTTTTTTTTGGCACAGCCAATAAAAAAATTGGGGGTTCAAAAAACCCCACAGTACCCCTGAAATGCATAGAAAACTGCTTTTTTTTGGCACAGCCAATAAAAAAATTGGCGGTTCAAAAAACCCCACAGTACCCCTGAAATGCATAGAAAACTGCTTTTTTTTGGCACAGCCAATAAAAAAATTGGCGGTTCAAAAAACCCCACAGTACCCCTGAAATGCATAGAAAACTGCTTTTTTTTGGCACAGCCAATAAAAAAATTGGGGGTTCAAAAAACCCCACAGTACCCCTGAAATGCATAGAAAACTGCTTTTTTTTGGCACAGCCAATACAAAAATTGGGGGTTCAAAAAACCCCACAGTACCCCTGAAATGCATAGAAAACTGCTTTTTTTTGGCACAGCCAATAAAAAAATTGGCGGTTCAAAAAACCCCACAGTACCCCTGAAATGCATAGAAAACTGCTTTTTTTTGGCACAGCCAATACAAAAATTGGGGGTTCAAAAAACCCCACAGTACCCCTGAAATGCATAGAAAACTGCTTTTTTTTGGCACAGCCAATACAAAAATTGGGGGTTCAAAAAACCCCACAGTACCCCTGAAATGCATAGAAAACTGCTTTTTTTTGGCACAGCCAATAAAAAAATTGGGGGTTCAAAAAACCCCACAGTACCCCTGAAATGCATAGAAAACTGCTTTTTTTTGGCACAGCCAATAAAAAAAATTGGGGGTTCAAAAAACCCCACAGTACCCCTGAAATGCATAGAAAACTGCTTTTTTTTGGCACAGCCAATAAAAAAATTGGGTGTTCAAAAAACCCCACAGTACCCCTGAAATGCATAGAAAACTGCTTTTTTTTGGCACAGCCAATACAAAAATTGGGGGTTCAAAAAACCCCACAGTACCCCTGAAATGCATAGAAAACTGCTTTTTTTTGGCACAGCCAATAAAAAAATTGGGGGTTAAAAAAACCACACAGTACCCCTGAAATGCATAGAAAACTGCTTTTTTTTGGCACAGCCAATACAAAAATTGGGGGTTCAAAAAACCCCACAGTACCCCTGAAATGCATAGAAAACTGCTTTTTTTTGGCACAGCCAATACAAAAATTGGGGGTTCAAAAAACCCCACAGTACCCCTGAAATGCATAGAAAACTGCTTTTTTTTGGCACAGCCAATAAAAAGAATTGGGGGTTCAAAAAACCCCACAGTACCCCTGAAATGCATAGAAAACTGCTTTTTTTTGGCACAGCCAATACAAAAATTGGGGGTTCAAAAAACCCCACAGTACCCCTGAAATGCATAGAAAACTGCTTTTTTTTGGCACAGCCAATAAAAAAATTGGGGGTTCAAAAAACCCCACAGTACCCCTGAAATGCATAGAAAACTGCTTTTTTTTGGCACAGCCAATAAAAAAATTGGGGGTTCAAAAAACCCCACAGTACCCCTGAAATGCATAGAAAACTGCTTTTTTTTGGCACAGCCAATACAAAAATTGGGGGTTCAAAAAACCCCACAGTACCCCTGAAATGCATAGAAAACTGCTTTTTTTTGGCACAGCCAATAAAAAAATTGGGGGTTCAAAAAACCCCACAGTACCCCTGAAATGCATAGAAAATCGCTAGAAAGGTCAAAAATCAAAACGTCAAAGGTCAAAACGCTAGAAAGGTCAAAACGCTAGAAAGGTCAAAGGTCAAAAGGTCAAAGGTCAAATCGCTAGAAAGGTCAAAATGCCACGATGCGCTTTTTTCATCGCTAGAAAGGTCAAAGGTCAAAACACTAGAAAGGTCAAAGGTCAAAACCCCTGAAATGCATAGAAAACTGCTTTTTTTGGCACAGCCAATACAAAAATTGGGGGTTCAAAAAACCCCACAGTACCCCTGAAATGCATAGAAAACTGCTTTTTTTTGGCACAGCCAATACAAAAATTGGGGGTTCAAAAAACCCCACAGTACCCCTGAAATGCATAGAAAACTGCTTTTTTTTTGCACAGCCAATAAAAAATTTGGGGGTTCAAAAAACCCCACAGTACCCCTGAAATGCATAGAAAACTGCTTTTTTTTGGCACAGCCAATACAAAAATTGGGGGTTCAAAAAACCCCACAGTACCCCTGAAATGCATAGAAAACTGCTTTTTTTTGGCACAGCCAATAAAAAAATTGGGGGTTCAAAAAACCCCACAGTACCCCTGAAATGCATAGAAAACTGCTTTTTTTGGCACAGCCAATAAAAAAATTGGGGGTTCAAAAAACCCCACAGTACCCCTGAAATGCATAGAAAACTGCTTTTTTTTGGCACAGCCAATAAAAAAATTGGCGGTTCAAAAAACCCCACAGTACCCCTGAAATGCATAGAAAACTGCTTTTTTTTGGCACAGCCAATAAAAAAATTGGGGGTTCAAAAAACCCCACAGTACCCCTGAAATGCATAGAAAACTGCTTTTTTTTGGCACAGCCAATAAAAAAATTGGGGGTTAAAAAAACCCCACAGTACCCCTGAAATGCATAGAAAACTGCTTTTTTTTGGCAAAGCCAATAAAAAAAATTGGGGGTTCAAAAAACCCCACAGTACCCCTGAAATGCATAGAAAACTGCTTTTTTTTGGCACAGCCAATAAAAAAATTGGGGGTTCAAAAAACCCCACAGTACCCCTGAAATGCATAGAAAACTGCTTTTTTTTTGGCACAGCCAATAAAAAAATTGGGGGTTCAAAAAACCCCACAGTACCCCTGAAATGCATAGAAAATCGCTAGAAAGGTCAAAAATCAAAACGTCAAAGGTCAAAACGCTAGAAAGGTCAAAACGCTAGAAAGGTCAAAGGTCCAAAGGTCAAAAGGTCAAAGGTCAAAGGTCAAAAGGTCAAAGGTCAAATCGCTAGAAAGGTCAAAATGCCACGATGCGCTTTTTTCATCGCTAGAAAGGTCAAAGGTCAAAACACTAGAAAGGTCAAAGGTCAAAACCCCTGAAATGCATAGAAAACTGCTTTTTTGGCACAGCCAATAAAAAAATTGGGGGTTCAAAAAACCCCACAGTACCCCTGAAATGCATAGAAAACTGCTTTTTTTTGGCACAGCCAATAAAAAAATTGGGGGTTCAAAAAACCCCACAGTACCCCTGAAATGCATAGAAAACTGCTTTTTTTTGGCACAGCCAATACAAAAATTGGGGGTTCAAAAAACCCCACAGTACCCCTGAAATGCATAGAAAACTGCTTTTTTTTGGCCAAAACGCTAGAAAGGTCAAAGGTCAAAAGGTCAAAGGGTCAAAGGTCAAAAGGTCAAAGGTCAAATCGCTAGAAAGGTCAAAAATCAAAACGTCAAAGGTCAAAACGCTAGAAAGGTCAAAGGTCAAAAGGTCAAAGGTCAAATCGCTAGAAAGGTCAAAACGCTAGAAAGGTCAAAGGTCAAAAGGTCAAAGGTCAAAAGGTCAAAGGTCAAATCGCTAGAAAGGTCAAAATGCCACGATGCGCTTTTTTCATCGCTAGAAAGGTCAAAGGTCAAAACACTAGAAAGGTCAAAGGTCAAAACCCCTGAAATGCATAGAAAACTGCTTTTTTTGGCACAGCCAATAAAAAAATTGGGGGTTCAAAAAACCCCACAGTACCCCTGAAATGCATAGAAAACTGTTTTTTTTTGGCACAGCCAATAAAAAAATTGGGGGTTCAAAAAACCCCACAGTACCCCTGAAATGCATAGAAAACTGCTTTTTTTTGGCACAGCCAATAAAAAAATTGGGGGTTCAAAAAACCCCACAGTACCCCTGAAATGCATAGAAAACTGCTTTTTTTTGGCACAGCCAATAAAAAAATTGGGGGTTCAAAAAACCCCACAGTACCCCTGAAATGCATAGAAAACTGCTTTTTTTTGGCACAGCCAATAAAAAAATTGGGGGTTCAAAAAACCCCACAGTACCCCTGAAATGCATAGAAAACTGCTTTTTTTTTGGCACAGCCAATAAAAAAATTGGGGGTTCAAAAAACCCCACAGTACCCCTGAAATGCATAGAAAACTGCTTTTTTTTGGCACAGCCAATCAAAAAATTGGGGGTTCAAAAAACCCCACAGTACCCCTGAAATGCATAGAAAACTGCTTTTTTTTGGCACAGCCAATAAAAAAATTGGGGGTTCAAAAAACCCCACAGTACCCCTGAAATGCATAGAAAACTGCTTTTTTTTTGGCACAGCCAATAAAAAAATTGGGGGTTCAAAAAACCCCACAGTACCCCTGAAATGCATAGAAAACTGCTTTTTTTTGGCACAGCCAATCAAAAAATTGGGGGTTCAAAAAACCCCACAGTACCCCTGAAATGCATAGAAAACTGCTTTTTGTTGGCACAGCCAATAAAAAAATGTGTTCTGTATGGCAAGACAACTGACATTGAAAATGTCAATGATCTCTAAGGAAGGACCTGTTTGCTCAAAAATGTCTCTCAATGGAAAACATTCCTCCCACACAGGCTGGCTGAGGCTGCACTTCAAATTAAGCAGTTTACCAATCTGAATTTTGGTCCAGAAGCTGTACCTATGCTGGTCCTATGCAAGCTCTACCATCTCCTGAAAAATAGTTTGTAGAGAATTCCTCAAGTGTTGCTGCAAAGCTGAGCCCCTCTGTTTGAAGTGTAGGTGCCGGGATGCTGGGTTACCTTGCACAGCATTATGTCAATGTGCTGGTAATTGTGAAATGGCACACAGTTACAAGAAGATAGAGTCCAAAGTAGAGTGCAAAATAAATAAGATGCAGAGAGTAAAATAACAATATGCAGAGTAAAATAAGATGCCGAGTAAAATTAAGGATATGTAGAGATAGATGAATACAGATTCAAAGTAAGTAAAGTAAAGAAAAGGAAATAAATATGATGATGTAGTGTAAATGTAAACATAATATGCCAGGTTATACATTCTGCAGTTATCAACAGTTTAAACATCCATAAGGACATGTATCACCTTTAGAAATAATAGGTAATTTCTGGTGGCCATTTTGGATCTTTCTTTTCCTTTCCTTTAGAAAATACTTTAATGTGTCCACATTTTTGGGCACCCCTTCTGAGATGGTGAGATACACCCTAAAGAGTGCGTGTACCAAATGTGGTGCTTTTATCCACCGCGTAACGATTTGGCCATTTATTGCCGATAATATCCCTACTAGATGGGATCCACTCCTGCCAAACAGCATTTATATACAATCTAACGTTCTCGATCCCCGTTTTAAGAAGCTTTCTTTTTTCACTGATGAGCAAAGGGCTTATACAACAGTGGAAAATCTAGCAGAGAGTCTAGCGGACAGGCCGGTCCGAGAGGAAACCCATGCGGGACCCAACTCACTCAGTACAAAAATAAAAGACAAAGCTGTTCTTTTAATCAGGCACAGGTCTCCAGGGTGTCTAAGGAAGTACTATCACCTCATAGACACGTGAAAAACTGGAAAAATACACAAATGAAGTTGTGCTTCAAATGTACTGTAATTCTCCAATCTGTTAATAAATACTTCAATCAATCAACCAATCTTAGTTAGTTAAAGCCTTAGTTTGAACTAACTGTCTAGTCACAATCCACCGGATCCTTGCTGAGAACCATGGCCTCAGATGCGGTGGACTAGAGTAGTGACAATTCCGGACACTATATGTCAAGTTCATTTCCTGTTCAACTCCAAAGGACTAGAGACAACTCGAGCCTTCCAACACAATCCAACTCTTTATTTTCCAACTTTGTTGCTTTTGAACTGTTGGCTTCATTTTGTTGATTGGTTAGTAGTTACTATATGTGGGTGATCATGAACCCCTGTGGCCACTGGGGGCGCCAGTGAGTAATTGATGTTAATTTATGTTAATTTATTCATACATTCCATACATTCCATACATTCCATAATCATATTGTATATATCATAAAAATCATATTATATTATAATAATAATAATAATTATTATTATAATCGTTTTATTTATGTATGTGATGTATTGCCATGCTTTTTGTTCTTGCTTAAGTGTTAAGCTTAAGTGTTTTTTACATTAAGTGCTTAAATCTCCCCATCTCTCCCTCTCTCTATGTCCCATGCATGTCACAGCCTGTGACCCCCCCTCATGGGGGTCTGTCCCACAGATCAGACAGACATGCCGGCTCCCAGGTGTGAATAGGACAATAGAAATGTAGATTAACCTCTGGTGGGGGCCAGGGGGGTGGGGGTCGTTTCTCTTCTGAAGTGCCAGCTGGTAGTTGTAAACCCCCTCCCCCCTCAAAATATTGTGGTTGTGTTAGTGTGTTAATTAGATGAAGTTAAAACCGGGGGGGTGGGGTCCCTTTCTCTTTGAAGGGCCAGGTGACAGTTGTAAACCCCCCTCCTCAAAACATTTGTTTGTTGTGTTAATGTGTTAATTAGATGAAGTTAAAACCGGGGGTGGGGTCCCTTTCTCTTTGAAGGGGGGGCTGTATGCAGTGTGTGTGTGTGTGGGGGGGGGGGCCAGGGGGGTGGGGGTCCCCTTCTCTTTGAAAGTGACAGTTGACAGGTGACAGGTACCAGGTGACAGGTGACAGGTGACAGATGACAGCAGCTGACAGCTGACAGGAAAACACACAGCTTGTGTGTTGGTTTAGCCCTAACATTGCAATTTCCAGGTGCATATATACGTTGGAGTATTGGGTGTACAGTAGGTGTACACTATTGAGTATAGGTATGGAAAAATAAAAGTATGAATAAATTATGCAAATTTAAAAAAGAAAATGAATTTAAGCAAAACTTATAATGAAAAAATGAAAAAATAGAATAGAAAATAAAAAACTTAAAAAAATAAAGAAAATAACTTTTAGTGTAAATGTGGTTTCTACTGCCTATGTACGTGTGAACTCGTAGTGAAGAAAGCTTGAACTAGCTGGGGTGTTGTAGATGCCGCAAATATGTTCGAAAAGGTTTGCACAATGGTTAGTTAGAGGGGGTGGTCTACTGTGTGGGTGGGGTGTGTATGGGGGTTGGTCTACTATGTGTAGGTATAGTCTAGTGTAAATGTGGCGTATAGCTGGTACTGCAGGTTTAAACATCAGGTTGGTCTGCTGTCTAGCTTTTCTTTTTTGTCTAACAGATTTGTCCATTTTATGGTGTAATTCCATTTTTGACCATAGACTATGGATCTAATAATGTAGGTGTAATTCCTCATACAGCCACTACAGACCTGTAGGGGGTTTCAGCCTCCTAGTGCAATTCATCTATTTATTTTTCGTCTCAGTGGTTCAGAGGACACCCCCATCCAGGGGCCCTACAAGGGGGTGTAATACCAGTTTTGGCCCATAGACTATGGATTTGAGCATCTCATCGGTGTAATACCGGTTAACACCACTACACCCCAATGCATTGGGGTTTCAAGCCCTCTAGGGGAGTGGATCTCAGTTCACTTCATTTTTGGTCCACAGACAGCTAAAATCATGATGAACATGCAACCAAATGGACTCTTGATGAAGGCTTTATGATTATAGGGGTAATGATCAGGCATGTAGGGATAGCCAGTATGGGGGGTCACGAGTCATGCTTTGCTAGTAAATGTAGCAAGTCTTCAAAATTACTAAAAACTATTTAGTTGTATTGGTTATTCTTTAGACTATTTAGACTAATTCAGGCTTTCAATGCTCAATGTTATTGGTGTTATGGTAGCCAAATGCCCCACTGTATAGGGACCTGACTGACTGTATAGTATATAGTATAGTCTGGCTGTCTATATGGCTTTCTATGGGGTGGTTTAATGTCTAACTGATTTTTCTATATGTCTGTAACATAGGTATATTATGGACAGGTGGGGACCAAATGGAACCCATTAGATATTTAACTCTTGAGATGCTATCTAACTGTATGCTTGGATGACTGTATGCCTATCTGGCTGCCTTGTGCATGTGAGGAACCACAAAGGGTGTAATATCAGGTTTGCCCCATAGGCTGTGAATTTAAGTAATGTAGGTGTAATTCAGTAGCCTGGTTAATAAACCAGACCGAATCAGCCGTTGGCAAAAAAAAGTTGCCTACCAGCGGATTACGGTCTGGCGAGGCTCAGTAGCACGCCTCTTTCCTACAGCAGAGAACAGGTCGGACCAATCGGGACACGGTATGTAATATAGGCGGGCTTTGGTACAGTGACGTTCAATGCTTGAGACTTTTGACTGACAGTAGCTCTGACCAATTGCGTCAAAGAGAAAATGTTCCCCGGGAAATGAAATCCAAGTGGAGCCAGCCCAGACTGATATACCGCGACAGTGTTGTGTGATATTAGTCTGGCTTATTAGCCAGGCTAGTAATTCAGATCTACCCCATAGGCTCAATACACACATGAAGGGGTTATACTTAGCTTGAATATTGACCGGTGTAAATCTAGCCTGTGTAGCCTATCTGTGAAAAATTACACAACATACAGAATAGTATGAGAGCCATAGGTGTTTACGATTATTTGTACGCAGTAACTGGCAGTTTTTACAGTATTACATGGATCCAATATTCTCTGCTATTATTTGGTATCCTTCAGACATGATGAGGCTCTTACATGTAACATATCTGTCCTCTCTAATTATATTACAATATGGTTATGTTATGCTCATAGGGGACAGTGGTTCGAGCAGTAATTATTGTCTTCAGACATTGTATGATCAGGTTATTAACCAAACATTACAGGTAGTACATCATAATCCCATATGGTCTAGTGGTTTAGGATGCTTGGAGTCTAGCCATGAGACCAAAGTTCGACTCTTGGTGTGGGAAATATAAGTATATGTTTTCAATTATAGTGAAAGTTAATGATATCCACCTAGTGGGGAATTTCTATAGATGTTGATCAACCAGTCATGCAAACGATTTCAGCACCATAGATAGCATTATGCCCCTATTGTTAGGACTGTTAGTACACCTTATGTAGACACAGAACTCTATAGTGCATACGTATTGGTTCATCATACAGATATTCCACTGATGGATTGATGGTAGGTTACTAGTTAGCGTATGATTCATGTTGATAATCTTTTGAAAAATGTGATTTTACGGGGATTCATATGGTAAAATGCCTAAATTGTAAATTGTAAACTATATAACAATACTATTTACAGCATCACATACACAAAAATGATACAAAAACAAACAACAATCATACAACAGCAGAAAAACAAGACAATACGTGACACAACAAACAAAAAATACTAAAACAAAATAAATAAACTACACAGCAGACAAAACAAAAACTTGACAAAGCACAACACCACAAAAACTGGACAAAACACAACAAAACAAAACACCCATTAAACAAATATCATGACACAAAAGCAAAAATACTAAAACAAAATCAAAAAGCTACACATCAGACACAACAAAAACTTGATAAAACAAAAACCATGTAAAAACAAAAACACAAAACATACATTAAACAAATATCATGACACAAATGCAAACAAAATAAATAAACTACACAGCAGACAAAACAAAAACTTGACACAACACAAAAAAATAAATAAATACTAAAACAAAATAAATAAGCTATACAGTAGACAAAACAAAAACTTGACAAAGCACAACACCACAAAAACCTTGTCAAAACAAAAACACAAAAGACAAAACACAACGAAACAAATATCATGACACAAAAGCAAAAATACTAAAACAAAAATCAAAAAGCTACACATCAGACACAACAAAAACTTGATGAAAAACCTTGTCAAAAAAAAAACACAAAACAAAAAACTTGACAAAACACAACACAAACAAAAATAAATAAACTACACAGCAGACAAAAACAAACTTGACAAAACAAACTTTTTCAAAACAAAAACACAAAACACATTATACAAACATCATGACACAAAAACAAAACAGCAGAAAACAAAACAAAAATGACACAAAGCAAACAGTAAAAACATAACACAGCAACAATACGAAACAAAATCAAAAGGCTACACACCAGACAAGACAATATGTAACAAACATATGTGATAAAAACACAAAACAAAATCAAAAACTGGACAAAACACAATATGTAGCAAACATGTGATAAAAACACGAAACAAAATCAAAAACTTTGACAACACACAAACAAAAACAAAATACTAAAACAAAATAAATAAACTATACAGCAGACAAAACAAAAACCTTGTCAAAACAAAAACACAAAAGACAAAACACAACGAAACAAATATCATGACACAAAAGCAAAAATACTAAAACAAAAATCAAAAAGCTACACATCAGACACAACAAAAACTTGATGAAAACCCTTGTCAAAACAAAAACACAAAACAAAAACTTGACAAAACACAACACAAACAAAAAAAAATACTAAACAAAATAAATAAACTACACAGCAGACAAAACAAAAACTTGACAAAGCACGACACAACAAAAACTGGACAACAAATATCATGACACAAAAACAAAAATCTAAAACTTGACAAAACAAAAACACCTTGACAAAACACAACACAAACAAAAATACTACAACAAAAATAAATAAATAAACTACACAGCAGACAACACAAAAAAAAAGTGCTATCATGAGGCCCACAACCTGACAGGGGCCGGTTTTTATCTAGTATCTAGTCTAGGTACATCTATATAGTTGTATCTAGTATACAAGCTTTTGCTCAATATTACAAATTATTTACAGTTTTTATTTTATTTGTAATGATAAGATGTTTTGTAGGAGAAAATGTGTAATTCCTACACATGCAGGGGGTTATCGATGTATACAAAAACATCTACTTGGATCAATTATCCTGGAATTATTTTTACTTCTAAGATTATATTCTTGAAAACGTTTCTAAACTCTGTTGTTAAATGCTAAATGCCTATTGTTTTTAGATCTACAATGATCTGTATAGATAGTGTAGTCAGAACAAATCACTAGTTGTCAGTGATAGATAGTAAATACTTCACCATCAATCACCAGGCACTTTTGACTCATTCACTCAGTTGTTCTCTCACATTATATTATGACTAGTACATTATTCAACCAATACCAATAACTATTAACTAATAACTATTTTGCCGAATAAAATTTGGAATAATTGTTAATTTCAGCTATTTTATCATGTTCTCTATCCATTTTGTAACTGTGCAAACCTCTGTAGTGGTAAAAAGACCACCCATACTAATCCATTTACCCTAGTGGGCAGATAATTACAGAGCCAACAGCGCCCTAACAGCATCCTAACAGCATCCTCCATCTGATTTCACCAGCCAATGGTCTATATGGTCTATCAGAGATACAGGACAGCAACATTTTTGAGTATTGGGTATTCTGAGTACATACACAAATTAACATATCCAACACTCATTTACCATTACATTTCTGGTTAAAACATGGTTTTACCCCTATTATCTCACTAAATTGATCCCTAGGGGGTATTGTACGGAAAAAAGCACACACCTAGGGCATGAAATCTGATGTGGAACACCGTATCTTAACATCTTAGTCAAAATAATAGGCTAAATCATCATAATAGTTCTCAACTTTGGCTGAGGATAGTAGGTAAATTAGGTCACTAGATCATTTGCTCACCCAAAGTTGCTGTGAAACTTCACAATATACAATAAATATATATATATTTATGTCAGGGGCTAGTAAAATATAGTGTAAGGGGATGCATTGGGGTAAATAAATGGGCATTTTCGGTTTATAAAGACCTAAAGAGCCCTGAAGATACTGTATTAATTGTTAAAGCTCTGCATAATATAGATCCAGCTACCACTTATTGTACACTAAGGGTTGATTGTTTTAATGATAGACACAATATTTCTGACTTTTGACACCCTGATATATGACTTGGGTACTCTGTCACAACTGGGTCAATAAAAAATATACCAATTATGTACAGATTTTGGTGTCTCTTTACACAAAAATATTATAGCGTTAGGAGTGATGAAGACGATCATTGTATGAATTCTATCAGGGGTTTTCTAGGGGGAAGTTTTGAAAAGAGTCAGCAAGTTGGCACATTAAACTTGAAAATACTACATTCAAGTTGTTTATGTTTGGGCAAGGGTCACAATTTCAGACAAAATTACTCCCCCATCACTGGGGAACCCAGTCATGTGGACACAGTCACTGTACGTTTTACATACATAAACTATGTTGTTCATGGTGTAAATCAAAATATTATACATTGAATCACTAATATGACTTAATATAATACCCCTTTTGACTAGACCCAATCACTCTTTGTATCACCAAATTCTTCTATTGTTGTCTATTCTACACACAAAGTATGAAGTGTAATGCTAAACCCCTCAAAAGAGACTGAGCCCTAAACCAGGCCAAGCTACCAGAGCTGTTTCATAAAACAGATACTGATGTTAAACTACATGTTAGTGCATTTCATTTCTATAACCTTGTATGTGTTTAACATCAGTATCTGTTTTATGAAACAGCTCTGGTAGCTTGGCCTGGTTTAGGGCTCAGTCTCTTTTGAGGGGTTTAGTATATTTACAATGTATAATATTTTGATTTACACCATGAACAACATAGTTTATGTATGTAAAACGTACAGTGACTGTGTCCACATGACTGGGTTCCCCAGTGATGGGGGAGTAATTTTGTCTGAAATTGTGACCCTTGCCCAAACATAAACAACTTGAATGTAGTATTTTCAAGTTTAATGTGCCAACTTGCTGACTCTTTTCAAAACTTCCCCCTAGAAAACCCCTGATAGAATTCATACAATGATCGTCTTCATCACTCCTAACGCTATAATATTTTTGTGTAAAGAGACACCAAAATCTGTACATAATTGGTATATTTTGTATTGACCCAGTTGTGACAGAGTACCCAAGTCATATATCAGGGTGTCAAAAGTCATAAATATTGTGTCTATCATTAAAACAATCAACCCTTAGTGTACAATAAGTGGTAGCTGGATCTATATTATGCAGAGGTTTAACAATTAATACAGTATCTTCAGGGCTCTTTAGGTCTTTATAAACCGAAAATGCCCATTTATTTACCCCAATGCACCCCCTTACACTATATTTTACTAGCCCCTGACATAAATATATATATATTTATTGTATATTGTGAAGTTTCACAGCAACTTTGGGTGAGCAAATGATCTAGTGACCTAATTTACCTACTATCCTCAGCCAAAGTTGAGAACTATTATGATGATTTAGCCTATTATTTTGACTAAGATGTTAAGATACGGTGTTCCACATCAGATTTCATGCCCTAGGTGTGTGCTTTTTTCCGTACAATATCCCCTAGGGATCAATTTAGTGAGATAATAGGGGTAAAACCATGTTTTAACCAGAAATGTAATGGTAAATGAGTGTTGGATATGTTAATTTGTGTATGTACTCAGAATACCCAATACTCAAAAATGTTGCTGTCCTGTATCTCTGATAGACCATATAGACCATTGGCTGGTGAAATCAGATGGAGGATGCTGTTAGGATGCTGTTAGGGCGCTGTTGGCTCTGTAATTATCTGCCCACTAGGGTAAATGGATTAGTATGGGTGGTCTTTTTACCACTACAGAGGTTTGCACAGTTACAAAATGGATAGAGAACATGATAAAATAGCTGAAATTAACAATTATTCCAAATTTTATTCGGCAAAATAGTTATTAGTTAATAGTTATTGGTATTGGTTGAATAATGTACTAGTCATAATATAATGTGAGAGAACAACTGAGTGAATGAGTCAAAAGTGCCTGGTGATTGATGGTGAAGTATTTACTATCTATCACTGACAACTAGTGATTTGTTCTGACTACACTATCTATACAGATCACTGTAGATCTAAAAACAATAGGCATTTAGCATTTAACAACAGAGTTTAGAAACGTTTTCAAGAATATAATCTTAGAAGTAAAAATAATTCCAGGATAATTGATCCAAGTAGATGTTTTTGTATACATCGATAACCCCCTGCATGTGTAGGAATTACACATTTTCTCCTACAAAACATCTTATCATTACAAATAAAATAAAAACTGTAAATAATTTGTAATATTGAGCAAAAGCTTGTATACTAGATACAACTATATAGATGTACCTAGACTAGATACTAGATAAAAATCGGCCCCTGTCAGGTTGTGGGCCTCATGATAGCACTTTTTTTTTTGTGTTGTCTGCTGTGTAGTTTATTTATTTATTTTTGTTGTAGTATTTTTGTTTGTGTTGTGTTTTGTCAAGGTGTTTTTGTTTTGTCAAGTTTTAGATTTTTGTTTTTGTGTCATGATATTTGTTGTCCAGTTTTTGTTGTGTCGTGCTTTGTCAAGTTTTTGTTTTGTCTGCTGTGTAGTTTATTTATTTATTTTGTTTAGTATTTTTTTTTGTTTGTGTTGTGTTTTGTCAAGTTTTTGTTATGTGTTTTTGTTTTGACAAGGGTTTATCAAGTTTTTGTTGTGTCTGATGTGTAGCTTTTTGATTTTTGTTTTAGTATTTTTGCTTTTGTGTCATGATATTTGTTTCGTTGCGTTTTGTCTTTTGTGTTTTTGTTTTGACAAGGTTTTTGTTTTGTCTGCTGTATAGTTTATTTATTTTGTTTTAGTATTTTGTTTTTGTTTGTGTTTTGTCAAAGTTTTTGATTTTGTTTCGTGTTTTTATCACATATGTTTGCTACATATTGTGTTTTGTCCAGTTTTTGATTTTGTTTTGTGTTTTTATCACATATGTTTGTTACATATTGTCTTGTCTGGTGTGTAGCCTTTTGATTTTGTTTCGTATTGTTGCTGTGTTATGTTTTTACTGTTTGCTTTGTGTCATTTTTGTTTTGTTTTCTGCTGTTTTGTTTTTGTGTCATGATGTTTGTATAATGTGTGTTTTGTGTTTTTGTTTTGAAAAAGTTTGTTTTGTCAAGTTTGTTTTGAAAAAGTTTGTTTTGTCAAGTTTGTTTTTGTCTGCTGTGTAGTTTATTTATTTTTGTTTGTGTTGTGTTTTGTCAAGTTTTTTGTTTTGTGTTTTTTTTTTTTACAAGGTTTTTCATCAAGTTTTTGTTGTGTCTGATGTGTAGCTTTTTGATTTTTGTTTTAGTATTTTTGCTTTTGTGTCATGATATTTGTTTCGTTGTGTTTTGTCTTTTGTGTTTTTGTTTTGACAAGGTTTTTGTGGTGTTGTGCTTTGTCAAGTTTTTGTTTTGTCTACTGTATAGTTTATTTATTTTGTTTTAGTATTTATTTATTTTTTTGTGTTGTGTCAAGTTTTTGTTTTGTCTGCTGTGTAGTTTATTTATTTTGTTTGCATTTGTGTCATGATATTTGTTTAATGTATGTTTTGTGTTTTTGTTTTGACATGGTTTTTGTTTTATCAAGTTTTTGTTGTGTCTGATGTGTAGCTTTTTGATTTTGTTTTAGTATTTTTGCTTTTGTGTCATGATATTTGTTTAATGGGTGTTTTGTTTTGTTGTGTTTTGTCCAGTTTTTGTGGTGTTGTGCTTTGTCAAGTTTTTGTTTTGTCTGCTGTGTAGTTTATTTATTTTGTTTTAGTATTTTGTGTTTGTTGTGTCACGTATTGTCTTGTTTTTCTGCTGTTGTATGATTGTTGTTTGTTTTTGTATCATTTTTGTGTATGTGATGCTGTAAATAGTATTGTTATATAGTTTACAATTTACAATTTAGGCATTTTACCATATGAATCCCCGTAAAATCACATTTTTCAAAAGATTATCAACATGAATCATACGCTAACTAGTAACCTACCATCAATCCATCAGTGGAATATCTGTATGATGAACCAATACGTATGCACTATAGAGTTCTGTGTCTACATAAGGTGTACTAACAGTCCTAACAATAGGGGCATAATGCTATCTATGGTGCTGAAATCGTTTGCATGACTGGTTGATCAACATCTATAGAAATTCCCCACTAGGTGGATATCATTAACTTTCACTATAATTGAAAACATATACTTATATTTCCCACACCAAGAGTCGAACTTTGGTCTCATGGCTAAACTCCAAGCATCCTAAACCACTAGACCATATGGGATTATGATGTACTACCTGTAATGTTTGGTTAATAACCTGATCATACAATGTCTGAAGACAATAATTACTGCTCGAACCACTGTCCCCTATGAGCATAACATAACCATATTGTAATATAATTAGAGAGGACAGATATGTTACATGTAAGAGCCTCATCATGTCTGAAGGATACCAAATAATAGCAGAGAATATTGGATCCATGTAATACTGTAAAAACTGCCAGTTACTGCGTACAAATAATCGTAAACACCTATGGCTCTCATACTATTCTGTATGTTGTGTAATTTTTCACAGATAGGCTACACAGGCTAGATTTACACCGGTCAATATTCAAGCTAAGTATAACCCCTTCATGTGTGTATTGAGCCTATGGGGTAGATCTGAATTACTAGCCTGGCTAATAAGCCAGACTAATATCACACAACACTGTCGCGGTATATCAGTCTGGGCTGGCTCCACTTGGATTTCATTTCCCGGGGAACATTTTCTCTTTGACGCAATTGGTCAGAGCTACTGTCAGTCAAAAGTCTCAAGCATTGAACGTCACTGTACCAAAGCCCGCCTATATTACATACCGTGTCCCGATTGGTCCGACCTGTTCTCTGCTGTAGGAAAGAGGCGTGCTACTGAGCCTCGCCAGACCGTAATCCGCTGGTAGGCAACTTTTTTTTGCCAACGGCTGATTCGGTCTGGTTTATTAACCAGGCTACTGAATTACACCTACATTACTTAAATTCACAGCCTATGGGGCAAACCTGATATTACACCCTTTGTGGTTCCTCACATGCACAAGGCAGCCAGATAGGCATACAGTCATCCAAGCATACAGTTAGATAGCATCTCAAGAGTTAAATATCTAATGGGTTCCATTTGGTCCCCACCTGTCCATAATATACCTATGTTACAGACATATAGAAAAATCAGTTAGACATTAAACCACCCCATAGAAAGCCATATAGACAGCCAGACTATACTATATACTATACAGTCAGTCAGGTCCCTATACAGTGGGGCATTTGGCTACCATAACACCAATAACATTGAGCATTGAAAGCCTGAATTAGTCTAAATAGTCTAAAGAATAACCAATACAACTAAATAGTTTTTAGTAATTTTGAAGACTTGCTACATTTACTAGCAAAGCATGACTCGTGACCCCCCATACTGGCTATCCCTACATGCCTGATCATTACCCCTATAATCATAAAGCCTTCATCAAGAGTCCATTTGGTTGCATGTTCATCATGATTTTAGCTGTCTGTGGACCAAAAATGAAGTGAACTGAGATCCACTCCCCTAGAGGGCTTGAAACCCCAATGCATTGGGGTGTAGTGGTGTTAACCGGTATTACACCGATGAGATGCTCAAATCCATAGTCTATGGGCCAAAACTGGTATTACACCCCCTTGTAGGGCCCCTGGATGGGGGTGTCCTCTGAACCACTGAGACGAAAAATAAATAGATGAATTGCACTAGGAGGCTGAAACCCCCTACAGGTCTGTAGTGGCTGTATGAGGAATTACACCTACATTATTAGATCCATAGTCTATGGTCAAAAATGGAATTACACCATAAAATGGACAAATCTGTTAGACAAAAAAGAAAAGCTAGACAGCAGACCAACCTGATGTTTAAACCTGCAGTACCAGCTATACGCCACATTTACACTAGACTATACCTACACATAGTAGACCAACCCCCATACACACCCCACCCACACAGTAGACCACCCCCTCTAACTAACCATTGTGCAAACCTTTTCGAACATATTTGCGGCATCTACAACACCCCAGCTAGTTCAAGCTTTCTTCACTACGAGTTCACACGTACATAGGCAGTAGAAACCACATTTACACTAAAAGTTATTTTCTTTATTTGTTTAAGTTTTTAACTTTTAACTTGTTTTGTAACTTTTTTTTTTCTTGTTTTATGTTTTGTAAGTGTTTTTCTTTTTTTCAAAGTTTTTTTTTTTTAAGTTTTTTATTTTCTATTTTCTATTTTTTCATTTTTTCATTATAAGTTTTGCTTAAATTCATTTTCTTTTTTAAATTTGCATAATTTATTCATACTTTTATTTTTCCATACCTATACTCAATAGTGTACACCTACTGTACACCCAATACTCCAACGTATATATGCACCTGGAAATTGCAATGTTAGGGCTAAACCAACACACAAGCTGTGTGTTTTCCTGTCAGCTGTCAGCTGCTGTCATCTGTCACCTGTCACCTGTCACCTGTCACCTGTCAACTGTCACTTTCAAAGAGAAGGGGACCCCCACCCCCCTGGCCCCCCCACACACACACACACACTGCATACAGCCCCCCCTTCAAAGAGAAAGGGACCCCACCCCCGGTTTTAACTTCATCTAATTAACACATTAACACAACAAACAAATGTTTTGAGGAGGGGGGTTTACAACTGTCACCTGGCCCTTCAAAGAGAAAGGGACCCCACCCCCCCGGTTTTAACTTCATCTAATTAACACACTAACACAACCACAATATTTTGAGGGGGGAGGGGGTTTACAACTACCAGCTGGCACTTCAGAAGAGAAACGACCCCCACCCCCCTGGCCCCCACCAGAGGTTAATCTACATTTCTATTGTCCTATTCACACCTGGGAGCCGGCATGTCTGTCTGATCTGTGGGACAGACCCCCATGAGGGGGGGTCACAGGCTGTGACATGCATGGGACATAGAGAGAGGGAGAGATGGGGAGATTTAAGCACTTAATTTAAAAAACACTTAAGCTTAACACTTAAGCAAGAACAAAAAGCATGGCAATACATCACATACATAAATAAAACGATTATAATAATAATAATTATTATTATTATTATATAATATGATTTTTATGATATATACAATATGATTATGGAATGTATGGAATGTATGGAATGTATGGAATGTATGGAATGTATGAATAAATTAACATAAATTAACATCAATTACTCACTGGCGCCCCCAGTGGCCACAGGGGTTCATGATCACCCACATATAGTAACTACTTTGGTTGTTAATCAAGTAGGTTGTAAACCTTTGACAGAAAAACAAAGGTTACAACAATGCCAAACAGATAATATTATTTTTAAACAGCTTATCACTCAGTTATTTTTAACCAATAGTTTTTAAACAACGTATTTTAAGCAAGCAAATGTCTTTTAAACAATTACATGTATTTTAAACAATTCAATGTTACATTAAATGACTTAACCTCCAAGCCAATCCAATCCAATATTTTAGAGCAAATTAATTATTAAAGTCAACATTTTAAATGAAACTTCAAATTAACCATTTAAGCACTTGGCATAAAGAAAATAAATAGCTGATCCTCGAGCTTGTAGATCAGCTCTTTTCTAAATAGGCATTTTAAACCTTTTAACATATGAACCATGAATTGTCCACATTTTTAGTAGTCTTTTAAATTCTTAAAGTAACAAAATTATTTAAGTTATTAGCTTTGTCTTATTCTTTTGTAATTTATACTTAAACACAAATTAATTAACTTACAAACCACTGTCAAGTGTGAACACAGAAGGGTGCCCAATTAACACACACAATGAATGTGTTCTGCAATGTGTTCCTTAAACCATCTTAAATGGTAGTCAAACCATGAACACATTAAAGCAGTATAGAGCATTTCAAACAAGTAAATAAACATTTCAACAGACCATTGGCATCTTTGTGCTGAACTCCTGAAAGAACTTGTGTCTTCTCTCTGCTTCTGATTGTTTGAATGGCCTTTTATAGTCTCCAGGTGCTCCTAATGAGCAGCGGCCATCTTTTGTGTTGCACTCTGGGAAGTGTAGTTTTTTGAGAAGCCAAGCAAAGGCTCCATTACTGAGTTTTGACTCAACACTATAGGCCTACTCCCTATATGGGATCCAATAAATAATAATAGTAGGCCTATAGCTTAAAAGCAGTCCAAGTTATGCTTGGAAGTCAAGGACCATGCTAAAAGCATGAAAGTGAATAACCATGCTGGACAAATAAAGTCCCCCCAGTGACATCATACACAGTCAGAAACATGTATTGATTTATAATGATTGCTTTTAAAATGTATATTTTTTAATCAATTTAACCATTCCTACAGCACACGGGAATTCATTGTACCTGTCATCCGAGAGGGGACATACCATGCAGGCCTTATGTCAAGTATGACATCAATGTGGGTGGAGAGAAAATTGCTGTCACCCAGATTATGGTACTTTCACTTTAATTTCCATTTTTGCTACATATGCTTCTATTCCACTACATCTTAGAGGTAAATACTGTAGTTTTTACATAACCACTGCATCGGAATGCCGGGGTGTAACGCCTTACTTGTAGACTGGGCAGTATTCCATTTTGGGTTTATGATCTGGTCAGGAGTGGATGGTAACTACTAACTTTTGTCATGTTGTAGTCAATGATTTGTAGTCATCTGGCAGGAAAGCACAAGGCGGAATCAGTACTATGATTGGGTACTTCTTATTCTTGCCCTGTGGTTTCCTGCCTAATGACTAGAAATCAGTAAATACAACATGACGTAAATTACCATATGCTCCAGACCGGTTCACATGGTGATTTTGGAACACAGACCAGGCTTTCCTCTGAGGTAAAAAGCCTGGTGACGCGCCGTTACCTTACTTGTTGAGGGCCATCGCATTGTAGATCTGCTATTTTGAAGTATTTTCGAATAGTCGAGGTTTGAAAATATAGGGTGGTAAATGTCTGTTTTCTATTACTAATCAAATCTGCAAAGTAACAACAAAAAATTTACCACCCTATATTTTTGAATGGTATAACAGTTACCGGTATACCTCGACTATTCGAAAATAGCTGATCTACAATGTGATGGCTTGTGAGCATGTAGAGTTTTTTTTTACTTGAATATTTGTGAAAATTGAGTACTTAGTATTTAATACTGCACATTGAATCAATACTGCAATGTAGAAATACTGTTTACAAGTAAAAAAGATTGAATTCAAAATGTACTTGCAAAAGTATTAGTATCAAAATGTAGGCTTTAAAGTAGCCTACAAAAAGTAAAAAGTGGGCTACTCATTATGCAGAATGTCCCATTTCACAAGTTTTCAAATGTGTAAAAGCTTTACATTTTCAAATGCTGTTTTTTCAACAAATTCTACAAAGTAACTAACGTTTTGAAATTGCCCAATGGAGTAAAAGTAGGGCTAAAATATTTTCCTCTGGGATGTAGTGGAGTAGAAGTAAAAGTAAAAATACATCAATATGGTACTTGAGTAAATGTGCTATGTGCCTGATTTCACGGATGCCTTTGATCTGAGGGTTTGGCGGTTTTATGGTGCACGCGCACCCGTGCGTGCGCGTGCACGGGCGCACGTTAGGGGGAACATTGATCACCACCCATCACCACCCACCAGGCAAACCAGGCATACATAAAAACGACATTTTAACAAATACTGTACCCTTTTTTGAAAAAAAATATTCCTCCTTATATAACAATGACCTGATGACCATGTTTTAGGGTGGAAAAAAATCATGGCACTCCATCTTTAAAGCGCCACTATGGCTAGTGTTGTAGATGCTACGTGAGGGCCTGATCAAAACCATTGGCCAAAGCCGGTCATGTGACTAGCAGAGGAACTGCAGGCCTCTCCTATAAATATCAGTGTCTGACTGGACTGAGACGAGACAACGGAGGGTTACACGGTAACCCAGGTTCTCTGAGTGGAGAGACTGGCTCTCCACTACAAATTATTCAATTTGTACGGGAACTGACCCCACGGGGCAGTGTACGTGGATATCTCATTAAGACACATCTTCTATGGTGGCCCTGCCCAGATGCCAATCAGCGGGCTATTTAAGCCCCGTCTGGGCATGGCCACTTCGATTAACTCTTGATTGACACGAATTTCGGAGCGGCTCTTTCGTGGAGAGCCAGTCTCTCCACTCAGAGAACCTGGGTTACCGTGTAACCCTCCGTTCTCTATCGTGTTCGAGACTGGCTCTCCACTACAAATTATTCAATTTGTACGGGAACGCTCTAAAACACACCGCGAGGAAATAAGCAGACCCGGCTGCCCCCGCGGCAGCTCGAGGCAGTTTAACCTCGAATTCCCTTAGAGCCTATACGTGGTGAGCGCCATGAGTCTGACCGTGGCTATCCTTGCCACAGGCGCTTGCCAACATGCTCTAAAACTCCACTATTCGTACCAAGTAAGTAATACTCGTGGCCTAGGCGCAAGATGCCACCTAGGCGCAAGATGCCACCTAGGCTCAGCTGGCCCAGCACGATGCTAGGCCATTGACCACCGGGGTGAAGGGCTGCTCAAGCCAGCTCGTCAGATGCCCGGCCGACCTGACCGGTCAAGGTGCCGGTGACCCTACCGCTGAGTAGCACGCAGGAGCGACTCCCACAGGGGGAGCGGATGCCACCACGTTCCATCGGTAGGACAGGGTAAATGTAGACAGAGTCGACCATGTCGCTGCTGTGTAGATCTCTGCCAGAGATGCACCATTCTACAGCAACCAGGGGGCTGTCATCCCATGGGCAGAGTGTGCCCGCCTTCCAGGCAACACTGGCACTCCTGCCTGCTTGTATTCCTGTTGGATCACCCCTGTGATCCGGTGGGACAGTCCAGCCTTCGACCGTGGTCTACCCGAGCACCCCTGCTAAAACACGAAGCGCTGGTCCGTCACTTTGTGGGCCTACGTGTGGCCCTGACAGACGACACCAGCTCTAGCGGGGCAGAGTGGGTAACCAGCTCTGTCTGCACACTTCATCCGTCTGCATGTGAAGAGAGGACAGAGCTCAATCACCTGATTGAGATGTGCCCCTGAGAGAACCTTGGGGAGAAGGTTGGGTCGAGGTGTAAAACTACTCCATCACCCGGCCGAGCTTGTTATGGGTTGACAGAGCTCGCAACTCCCACATTTCTCCTTGCAGACGTGACAGCCAACAATACTGCTGTCTTGAGTGACAGTATGTCAGGCTCACTGACTATATGATTTTAAAGGGGGCTCCTCATGGAGCCTCCGGGGCTAACGGCCTGGCCCCCAAATGGGACTGGTGGGGCCCTAACCTGAGCTCCTCTGAGCCCCAGGGTGCCCTTCGGGAAATGTAACCAGGTTACTGCAGTCTGCAGGGACATGCACTCCCGCTAGTGTTGCGCGGGCCGACCTGTAACGCGCAGGTCCCGCGGGTTAACCGCGGGGCGGGCTGGGCCGAGTCATGACATTTTCACTTTATTTGCGGGCCAGGTTGAGGCGGGTCAAATAATTTATACTGTGATTTTTACAAATGATTATTGTTGCCACGAGTCCTGGGATGAAATTTGCGCAGCCTACCGGATTGTTGTGTTGCTGTGCTGGTTGATATCTCCTCTCTCCAATTATTAATAACTATTAATCCCCAAACAGCGCACAGCTGCACGTGAGTAGTACAATAGGGCACCCCTAGGGGCTATTTTTGATACTGACTTACCTTTTTTTCAGAGGGCACTTTGTGGGCGTGGCACGCCGCCATTTTGTTTTACGTCATCAGAGTGGGTGTGTTTGAGGGTTGAGTTGGGGACATGTTTGGGCTTGCCTGTGACCCCCTGTGGTGCGAGGGTGGGGAGACGGGGTAATTATATAATTGGATATTGTAGGAGGGGGTCCCCCCTCAGCTGGAGATAGAGAGATTATAGTTCTTATCTCAAATGATTACCAGCGTCTGTCATCTTCAAGCACATTCTTTCACACCCCCCTTAAAGACAGAACTCAATTACCTTCTAAACTAAACCGTCCCCATCCTGTATGTTTGGAGACAATGATGTTATTTGAAATGTGTATTCCGCTTAGTGACCCCCCCTATCAGCTTAGAGACGATATCTAATTAGGTCTGCCTCTTTGTTGAATTATGCTAGTTAGACCTGTGGAGGGGGTGTCTAGCATAAAACAGTACCATTTGTTTTTCAGTCTGAGCAGAGCAGTTGATTCCTTACAGACTAAACTCAATTAGGATAACGACATATAGGCTATGACATAGTTCGTATTTGTTTGATCAGCTATCCGTCCTCACGAGCGTGTGTGTGTGTGTGTGTGTGGGTGTGTGTGTGTGTGTGTGTGTGTGTGTGTGTGTGTGTGTGTGTGTGGGAGGCACGCCTATGTGAAGGTGTGTGAGGGGGGCTTGCTTTTTTGTCTAACAGATTTGTCCATTTTATGGTGTAATTCCATTTTTGACCCATATACTATGGATCTAATAATGTAGGTGTAATTCCTCATACAGCCACTACAGACCTGTAAGGGGTTTCAGCCTCCTAGTGCAATTCATCTATTTATTTTTCGTCCCAGTGGTTCAGAGGACACCCCCATCCAGGGGCCCTACAAGCGGGTGTAATACCAGTTTTGGCCCATAGACTATGGATTTGAGCATCTCATCAGGGTAATACCGGTTAACACCACTACACCCCAATGCATCAGAGTTTCAAGCCCTCTAGGGGAGTGGATCTCAGTCTGCTATTATTTGGTATCCTTCAGACATGATGAGGCTCTTACATGTAACATAGCTGTCCTCTCTAATTATATTACAATATGGTTATGTTATGCACATAGGGAACAGTGGTTCGAGCAGTAATTATTGTCTTCAGACAATGTATGATCAGGTTATTAACCAAACATTACAGGTAGTATATCATAATCCCATATGGTCTAATGGTTTAGGATGCTTGGAGTCTAGCCATGAGACCCTAGTTCGACTCTTGGTGTGGGGAAATATAAGTTTATGTTTTCAATTCTTGTGAAAGTTAATGATACCCATAGTGGCCAATATCTATAGAGATGATTACACTGCAATAACACTTATGACCTGATGTGATTTCAGCCCCCATAGTGCAGTGGTTTTCAAACAGTAGGCCGGTGGCCACCGGGGGGTCCTTGAGTGGGTGGGTGAGGTGATCCCCTGCAGCTAAATCATGGAGAGTTGGTAACCAAATGGACTTGAGAGTTGTAAAAGGAAATCAAATGGTACCACAAAAGTTATTCTGTCATTTTATAGTTACGGCACTTGTAGAAATGTGTGGAATACTACTTTTTTTCTGTAACTTGTAATGCGACTCTTATAGTTATCTCTTATAGCTACTGTGTTCTCAATGTGTGAGTTAGTAGTTACCCATATTGCATAATCTAATCCAAAGGAATCGTCTCCTTCTCCTGCCAGTGCGGAGTCTGTCATGCAAAACTGACATGGTGCGCTGAGTGCACCCAGAGTGGAACACATTCCACATGAGAAGGAAAAAGTGGCTTCCACAGGGCATAACGTCACATAATCAACAGAATAATAATCAACAGAATAATAATTACTTACTTAGGCCTAACTGTGCACATAGATAGATGGAATCCCTCTCTTTCATACTTAGCCCATAAGCACTCCACTCCACCTTAGCCCATAGCACTTGACGTAGCACATAACCGAGCCTCAATGATCTTACAGGCATATTCAAAAGGCATAACTTATGTAATTTAGATAGTATTATATGTAAACATAGCACACTATAGTGTATGCATGTAGTTTCAAGATATTACACTGTGTAGAAGGGAGTTCCACCCCTGCCTCTAGCCTATGGCATGCCCATCTGGTGCATCTCAGAAGCAGGACCGGGTACATGCAGAACATTGTCACTTTTTACTTGCACCCTGTTATTAAACTAAGGGCTTAAATTGTCGGAGCTGCTCAGTGCCTTCTTTTTCATAGATATTACACTGTTAGACTGAGGTTATTGACTAGCGTATTATTCCTGGCAACCTTTTATGTATTTGATGTATTACGTGATGTACGTGATGTATTATGTGATGTTCTTGCTCGCTGTAAATTGCTCTGGATTCAGAACATCGGTTAAATAAATGCCTAAACTGTAAAATTGTAAAACTACATAGCGATACTATTACAACAACCCGAGAATTACACAAAATCAAAGGCTACACAAAAAACAAAACAAAACTTGACAAACAAGCCACAAAAACACAAGACATACATTAAACAAACATTATGACAACATGAAGCACAGAATTCAAAACTCAACGCAACAAACAAACCACAAAAACACAAGACATACATTAAACAAACATTACTACATACATACATACATACATACATGCATACAAGCATACAGTACATACATACATACATACATACATACATACATACATACATACATACATACATACATACATACATACATACATACATACATACATACATACAGTACATACATACAGTACATACATACATACATACATACATACATACATACATACATACATACATACATACATACATACATACATACATACATACATACATACATAGGTATGCGGTCTAGTCTAACTTGGACTCAGGGGGGTGGACGCCTCTGCCTTGCATAGTCCCCAGTGAATAGGCAGGTTGCCCTTCACTGGTAACCTTACTTTGGATTTTAAATATATTAAGGTATTGTAGGCTGGGATTTTACAAAAAAGCCCCCCTTTTAAATACATACAGACATACAGACATACATACTTATAAGGTATGCCATCTGGTGGCTAATGAACCAAACACACATTCTCAGAAGTTGGAGCAGTTTTAGAGGACCCACTTTTAGGCCAGTGCAACAGAGCATGCTTTTGCCTTTTTTAAAACCTTACCCATTTTAACCAAATACATACATACATACATACATACATACATACATACATACATACATACATACATACATACATACATACATACATACATACATACATACATACATACATACATACAGTACATACATACATACATACATACAGTACATGTATACATACATACATACATGCAGACAGTACATGCATACATACATACATACAAACATACAATACAGTAAATGCACAACACAAAACGAAAAAACATGCAAACAAGTACATGCGTACATACAAGCATACAGTACATACTTACATACATACATACATACATACATACATACATACATACATACAGTACATGTATACATACATACATGCAGACAGTACATGCATACATACATACATACAAACATACAATACAGTAAATTGCACAACACGAAACGAAAAAAAACATGTAAACAAGTACATGCGTACATACAAGCAGTACATACCTGCATATACATACATACATACCTACCTACCTACCTACCTACCTACCTACCTACCTACCTACCTACCTACCTACCTACATACATACATACATACATACATACATACATACATACATCACAATGCAAAACATGAAACGAAAAAAACATGCACAACACGAAACGAAAAAACATGCGCAACATGAAAACAAAACACTACCTAATAACAAGAAACAGCTAGTACCCAATGTTACAGTTAGTACAACAGGTCCCGTATGGTCTAGCGGTTAAGGATTCCTGGTTTTCATCGGGGAGGCCCAGGGTTCGAATCCCTGTACGGGAATATCATATGTTTATGTTCTGATGAATTGAAAATGATGATCAGTGTTGTTAACAAGTGTAATGGTTTATCATCGATCGGCCGCAAGTAACACTTTGTATCTGTGTGTATATTTGGTTATCATAAAAGTTACAATTCATTTCTGACACAGTGAAGCTGTTCGTAAACTACGCTCACGTAAGTACCGGTATGTGTTTAGTAATTACTAACTAGCTACAGGAGCCATTGAGCAATAATACAGTTTGGGGGTGGGGTTAAGCATCATTTTGTAGGGGTTAGCCTCTAACTTCATACTTCATGAATAGGGTATAGTTGAAAATAGATTTGACATATTAACGGCTCAATGTATAACATTGGTTATGCCAAAACGGGGAATAGGGATGACCTTGAGGTACAGCGACTGTCCATATAATATACCACTGATGTGGGGAGTTTAGAACTCCTAATTATGAATGTTTAAACTACTGGTTATGTGGTATGTTGGGGGTTGACGTTAGATCTAGTATTATGTTCAAAGTATTTTAACATCTCGTGTCAGAGTTGATATTTTAATATCCGCATTTTTCTTGACGTTGGAGACTAACCAACTTAAAATGTTAGAATCCTTATCATGAAAAGTATGGGTTCATTGTGTTAACATAAGATGTAGTATTATTTAGAATATATAGTGTAAAAAAAAAAGTCAAATTCGGATGTCCTGCAGCCGATTGAAGCGCTGTCCATTCAGCCTAGAAAATGCAGTCAACATGTCCCTTACGCCCTTGCTGCTGCATAGCTGCTGATGTGGTGGCTGTTCCAGGTTGACATTAATAACCACAGGCCTGATGCCGAGGTATGTGTCCCCATCCGGCCATCTCAGACTCATGTGTTGACGATGAACCTTGAACATAGTGCCATCCAGTTTTTCTGTGACAAGTGCACTATCAATATGACATTCCAATGCTACAGGATTCACATTGGTAGTTGCGATAACATGAAATGGTTGGCCTAGGTGTTTGCTGGACTGTTCCTCTTTCACTCTCCTCTGGAAAACACACTCCATTTTCTGATGGACTGATCCAATACAAGTCATTTTGATGTAAGTCTTGTTTTGATGTCTAAATCTCTGCAGCCAAATGTTCTGTCTTGTACTGAAGGCATTCCACAAACAAACTGAAGGCATCCCACAAACCACTATATATAACATCGTCCATACGCCCCTAATCCACCACTCCCACAATACATACGCATGAACCCTCCCTTACAGAAAAATAAATAAATGTGTTTTACAAAAGCCATCCTCATGGTGGCTGATCTGGAAATTTTGATGCAGAGGTTCATGTCTGTGGACTAACTATCATCTAGAAAACAATATAGTCAGAGGAGAAATAGTTTGGTTGCATTGAATGACTGGTAGTACTAGTCATGATATACTGCCTTCTACCTGTGATCAACGATGCAGTCAGATGTATCTAGTACAGCCGTTACACAATGATGGGATTTGCTGTCTTTTATAACGGGGACAAAGGAAACAAATGTAGTTGTACAAAATATTTTAACTATACTTATAATAATTTCCGCTGACAGTTTTATTTCACCGCATACACAAGTATTACATAGTATTGGACGATACCATGATGCCTCTTTTTTACATTTTAAAGTTTCTGCTCAAAAATGGAGACGATACATTCTCAGGAAAGTGGTTATGATTATGAAGCAAGTTGGTTCTTCCCTCATAATTATCCTGTGCTGCCTGCTTAAAGGTGCATTATTTTACGGCTTCTGTAATGTTTTACTTCAAAGTAGGAAAGTTAGAAGAGATATACTGCGCGGCTGCGCACCAATAGTTAGCACTAGAAATAAAAAAAGTTTTCAGCACACCTGTAAACGTTTATCCTATCATATGATACGCGTGACTCCCCCTACGACTCACCCATACATTCACCTGAGTCCCATGACAATGATGACACTTCAACTGCAAGGCCTTCACCACCACCATCCATAGTGAATTTACCCCCTGAACCATAATGATGGGGTGATCAGTACAAAACGTATAGATATTATCAAAGTACGTGTTGTTAAACTACTCCAAAATGCTATAACTGAACAGATGAGAGAAAGTTGCAACGGTTGTCAGATAGACCATTGTAGTCAATCCGAACACACATGTTTGGGTGTTACACCCAGATATTACTTCTACAATCATTTTAAAGATTTAATGAACAAGCTAAGGACTGGTGAATTTCTACCAGGACTCATGCGGGTGATGGAAACTCACGGAATTGTAGCACCAGTGTCAAGAATCCATAAATCTGTGAATCACACCTAAATGAGTTGAAGGATTTACCCTATATACACACAAAGCTCAAGATCAAATTTGTGGCTGTTGGTGAGATCGCAGTCTTACCAGGGCCCTCCTGAAAATCCTAAAACTATGATGGATAAAGAGAAATACTTCCCGATCTGTATAGCGTTTCATGCAGGAGATTTATGGTTGTTACAAGACGTGTTGAAATTAATCAATAATTATTTCGTCAGAGCAAAAGAGTGTAGAATGGCTGTACTGTTGGAGGGACGCCTTACAAGGGTCAATCATGTATTGTCATTGGACTATCCCTTTGCAAAGAAGCCGTGGCGTGTAGATCTGAATAAACCCCGCAACATAAATGTACCCAAACCGGCTGGTGCAACATTGTTCTCAATGGATAATCGTCCTGAAATTCATAAATCATATCATGGATTAGGGACCGACGGGTCGAAGTAGACTATGTAGACACAGTGATTATACCCTCAATCTACTCTGCGAAGGACACTTAATCACGGAGAGAGAACACCGGAACCTGACGCGCACATACTCCGGTTATTCTGATCCTGTCACTGATCTCGTGGACATAATATTGGACAAGAGCGAAACAACTTGCAGGGTATTCATGTCTATGCTACTGGAGCCACATCTTTCAGAACGGTTTCCTGCTCTGAAGACGCTGCCGTGGTACATATCTCCTGGTTGTCCTGCCTTTCCTCACGGCCTACAGAAAGAACAGGCTTTGGAAGTCTGGATGGATCAATTCCTTTCTAAGAGAGTCCAAATTATTTGAGAAGAAATGTGATGTATTGAGAAAAAATATTACAATGACATTGGGTGCCCCACACGTATTGCTGATTATGTAATCATAATAAAAAATAAATAACGTATTTGACGAACCTATATGTTGTTATCGTTTTTACCCATGCACATATGTGATCTAAGGTTTTTTAAGGCATGATATGAGAAGTTTGAGAACTGATCATCTGTTTTTTTCAGGTACCGGTATGATTGATTGAAAACAGCTACTATTAACAACAGGCCTATGCTGTTCAATGTAAGGACCAGGGCTCACCACCATGTCATCATGTGGTGGACATACATATCATTATTGAATGAGTGAGACATTTGGGAATTAATTGTGTGGTCATGTGTACTATGTACTAGCCTATAGTAAACACAATGATACAATGACAAGAAAACATACCACAATTTCTTTTTTTGTTAAAGATGTATTTACAATATCACCAACGTTGGAAAAAAAGGTCAGAATATCTACATCAGAATATTGTCTCACTTGACCAGGTTCATGTAAAAACATGACATCATGTTCCGTTAGCATCATCAATCTGGTTGAGCAGCCTGAGCAGGACATTCGCAGTCATAGACCTACACACATGTGAGTCCACCAGGTTCTCCTCCTCATCATCATCCTCATCTCTTGGCCTGTATACGTGTCTGTTTAACAGCTCCGCTATCATGGCAGCATCATTCGCTGTCATGGCAGCATCATTCGCTCTCTCCTCATCACAGATTCGATCCCAATAATCAATCGCGTCTGCTTCGTAGTCAAAATTGTCCTCCGCGTAGGCGCGTAAGTCTTCAGCGATGATTCGGTCAATTGCATAAGCCCATTGACTGCATGACAGGGCATTGGCAATGTCCATTTCACGGGTCTCAGATTCCTCCTCCTCGTCCGAATCAGAGTTATAATACTTAGAAATCTTATCGTTCTCGGGGTCAATATTATCTATGTAGTTAAAATATTCTGACTCAGTGATGATTGAGTTATCTTCATAAGTCAAATGACTGCTTGACTGGCCATTGACAATGTCCATTTCACGGGTCTCAGATTCCTCCTCCTCATGGTTATTTTCTGGCGCAGAATCTCGAAAAAATGCATTGCGTTCCATTGACTCCCTAACCATTTGCTCTTTACTAGAAACATCCATGCCAAATTGAATATCCATGTGAAATAAATTAAATAATGGGGATGAAAAAAGGTTTTTAGGAAGGTAATAGTGGCCTACGTCCTCGTGGTATCGTCGTCTTAAGTGTGTAGAACTGGTGAGTTTAAATAGTTGCTCTTCGGGATAGGGGAGGGGCGAGGGGTGGGATGTCTAGAACATCACCCCTTTGCCTTGTGTATTGAATTAGTGTTACCTATTCAGGCTAACAGCTCACCTCAGGGGGTGGTGAGCTCCACATGGTTCACCCCCCTTTTGGGTTTACAAGCATGACTATTCTCTGATACATTAACGCTATTCTTAAACGAATTAAGTCGACATAGCTAATACATGTTTATATCTGAACATGCCTCAATATTTGTTCATTATTAGACATTCAGTAGTTCAGTATTTTGAACAATCTTGAACAATATGGTGTACTATGTATAGGCTAATTTATACATTTAGCAGCCCCTCATAATTCTGACCGATTTACAGTTAACAAGGACCCCCTCCCCAAAGGTAATGCATCAAATGCATGGAATATCAATAATTTGTACGGTGAAACGATAAACACTATAGGATGTCACTCATGCCAGGTCGATAAGGACCAGGCATAGATCTAAAGAGTTCATATAGTTTAGGCTTAGACGTTTTTCTAAACTGTAGTTTCAGAATTCTTGGAAGACTATCGGTACACCAGTATTACATACTTTAGTATTCATAGTGTACATAACCTGTTATAATGGTCTTTGTTACATTTACACACTGCACCATCTAAAGCAGTTGTGCAGCTCATAGTGTACATACTTAGTGCGTAGACATGGTGTAGATGAAAATATGGGTCAGCAAATAAGTTGATGATTTGAGGGTTCTATGTTCAAAACATGTCCAATACTGCAAAATTGTTTATAATGCAAGCATGGATTAGCCATACAATTTTTATGGGGCTAAACAGATTTTAAGATCTATGCTTTTCGATATTTTGAGATTTACAAGATTATACAAGCTAGTACATGTTTAAAGTAAGCATGTATATCATATCGATGTAACCTATATGTTCATGTACATACTTTCCGGTCAATCAACAATAGCATACCCTCATACTAGTTTTTAGTTTATCTGTAGGAATGTACGAACAATCATACAGATCAACAGATAAATAACCTTGAAAGAGCTAAAAGGCATTGAAAGGACTCCAAGAAAAGTACAGAGTTTTACTAGGGTCCATTACATGGTTTTCTTAAGAAAAATGTAGATATGGTTAAACCCCAATGATTTCACATAAATTACACACTGCGTTCATGATTTGAGGATTCTTTGTTCAAAACAGGGTCAATACTGTAAACTTTGAAAAGCCAAGGTTAGACAATTAGGATGGAATATGAAATATCGGATAGATCCTTCCTGAACACATGACTATAGAGATACTATGTAACAAATTGCGGGATTTTTCTTTGGGGGCAGAATCTGGAGGAGTAATATAAAATGTGTTTTACACATTTACTGTGTAACATTAGCATATTTTGATAAAACATGAAACAGTTTTCCACCTCTAGGCTAGGCTGAAAAGTTGGAGGCTGCACTATAGTGCCCCGCCGTCAAATCTAACCTCCATACATGTACATTTAAACACTTTGTGATTTATACTTTTTTGTGATAATACTGTTTTGTGATAATGAGCAAAGCTTGTGTTGTGTTTTGAAAATCTGTATGCTTCATGTCGTCATAATGTTTGTTTAATGTATGTCTTGTGTTTTTGTGGTTTGTTTGTTGCGTTGAGTTTTGAATTCTGTGCTTCATGTTGTCATAATGTTTGTTTAATGTATGTCTTGTGTTTTTGTGGCTTGTTTGTCAAGTTTTGTTTTGTTTTTTGTGTAGCCTTTGATTTTATGTAATTCTCGGGTTGTTGTAATAGTATCGCTATGTAGTTTTACAATTTTACAGTTTAGGCATTTATTTAACCGATGTTCTGAATCCAGAGCAATTTACAGCGAGCAAGAACATCGCATAATACATCAAATACATAAAAGGTTGCCAGGAATAATACGCTAGTCAATAACCTCAGTCTAACAGTGTAATATCTATGAAAAAGAAGGCACTGAGCAGCTCCGACAATTTAAGCCCTTAGTTTAATAACAGGGTGCAAGTAAAAAGTGACAATGTTCTGCATGTACCCGGTCCTGCTTCTGAGATGCACCAGATGGGCATGCCATAGGCTAGAGGCAGGGGTGGAACTCCCTTCTACACAGTGTAATATCTTGAAACTACATGCATACACTATAGTGTGCTATGTTTACATATAATACTATCTAAATTACATAAGTTATGCCTTTTGAATATGCCTGTAAGATCATTGATGCTCGGTTATGTGCTACGTCAAGTGCTATGGGCTAAGGTGGAGTGGAGTGCTTATGGGCTAAGTATGAAAGAGAGGGATTCCATCTATCTATGTGCACAGTTGCACGCGGGTGATTTTATCATGTATGGGGAGGGTAAATGTTATAGTTAGGTGAAAATAGTCAGGCTGCATTGTATAACTGATCTTCATGCTATACTGTAAGTCTGGACCTGTTCACCGATACAGTCAACTGTATTTACAGCTGTTAATATTCAAGTTACCTATAACCAATGTTGTTCAAGGAAAACATATTCCCTAATGTCACTGGTCCAGTTGTGGTGTGTTTTAAGCTATACTCTTAACACTTATGCCAATAGTACAATATCCCGAATCACAGACAATATCCAGTCTAATGATATCGATATAATACCGATACCCTGCCCCATGCACAGACAGGCCTAAGTAAGTAATTATTATTCTGTTGATTATTATTCTGTTGATTATGTGACGTTATGCCCTGTGGAAGCCACTTTTTCCTTCTCATGTGGAATGTGTTCCACTCGGGGTGCACTCAGCGCACCATGTCAGTTTTGCATGACAGACTCCGCAGTGGCATGAGCAGGAGACGATTCCTTTGGATTATATTACGCAATATGGGTAACTACTAACTCACACATTGAGAACACAGTAGCTATAAGAGATAACTATAAGAGTCGCATTACAAGTTACAGAAAAAAAGTAGTATTCCACACATTTCTACAAGTGCCGTAACTATAAAATGACAGAATAACTTTTCAATATTTGAACTTTTGTGGTACCATTTGATTTCCTTTTACAACTCTCAAGTCCATTTGGTTACCAACTCTCCATGATTTAGCTGCATGGGGATCACCTACTGTTTGAAAACCACTGCACTATGGGGGGTGAAATCGTTTGTTGATCAACATCTATAGAAATTGCCCCACTAGGTGGATATCATTAACTTTCACAAGAATTGAAAACATAAACTTATATTTCCCCACACCAAGAGTCGAACTAGGGTCTCATGGCTAGACTCCAAGCATCCTAAACCACTAGACCATATGGGATTATGATGTACTACCTGTAATGTTTGGTTAATAACCTGATCATACATTGTCTGAAGACAATAATTACTGCTTGAACCACTGTTCCCTATGAGCATAACATAACCATATTGTAATATAATTAGAGAGGACAGATATGTTACATGTAAGAGCCTCATCATGTCTGAAGGATACCAAATAATAGCAGAGAATATTGGATCCATGTAATACTGTAAAAACTGACAGTTACTGCGTCCAAATAATCGTAAACACCTATGGCTCTCATACTATTCTGTATGTTGTGTAATTGTTCACAGATAGGCTACACATGCTGTATTTACAACGGTCAATATTCAAGCTAAGTATAACCCATTCATGTACGTATTGAGCCTATGGGGTAAATCTGAATTACACCTACATTACTTAAATTCAAAGCCTATGGGGCAACCCTGATATTACACCCTTTGTGGTTCCGCACATGCACAATGCAACCAGATAGGCATACAGTCATCCATGCATACAGTTAGATAGCATCTCAAGAGTTAAATATCTAATGGGTTCCATCTGGCCCCCACCTGTCCATAATAGACCTGTGTTATAGACATGTAGAAAAATCAGTTAGACAGTAAACCACCCCATAGAAAACCATATAGACAGCCAGACTATACTATATACTATACAATCAGGTCCCTATACAGTGGGGCATTTGGTTACCATACCACCAATAACAATGAGCATTGAATGCCTGAATTAGTCTAAAAAGTCTAAAGAATAACCAACACAACTACATAGTTTTTAGTAATTTTGAAGACTTGCTACATTTACTAGCAAAGCATGACTCAATGACCCCCCCCCCCCCCCATACTGGTTATCCCTACATGCATGATCATTACCCCTATAATCATAAAGCCTGCATCAAGAGTCCGTTTAGTTGCATGCTCATCATGATTTTAGCTGTCTGTGGACCACAAATGAAGTGAACTGAGATCCACTCCCCTAGAGGGCTTGAAACCCCCAATGCATTGGGGTGTAGTGGTGTTAACCGGTATTACACCGATGAGATGCTCAAATCCATAGTCTATGGGCCAAAACTGGTATTACACCCCCCTTGTAGGGCCCATGGATGAGGGGTGTCCTCTGAACCACTGGGACGAAAAATAAAATAGATGAATTGCACTAGGAGGCTGAAACCCCTTACAGGTCTGTAGTGGCTGTATGAGGAATTACACCTACATTATTAGATCCATGGTATATGGGTCAAAAATGGAATTACACCATAAAATGGACAAATCTGTTAGACAAAAAAGCAAGCCCCCCTCACACACCTTCACATAGGCGTGCCTCCCACACACACACACCCACACACACACACACACACACACACACACACACACACACACACACACACACACACACACACACGCTCGTGAGGACGGATAGCGGATCAAACAAATACGAACAATGATGTCACAGTCCTAATTGAGTTTAGTTTGTAAGGAATCAACTGCTCTGCTCAGACTGAAAAACAAATGGTACTGTTTTATGCTACATCCCCTCCACAGGTCTAACTAGCATAATTCAACAAAGAGGCAGACCTAATTAGATATCGTCTCTAAGCTGATAGGGGGGGTCACTAAGCGGAATACACATTTCAAATAACATCATTGTCTCCAAACATACAGGATGGGGACGGTTTAGTTTAGAAGGTAATTGAGTTCTGTCTTTAGATAAGAACTATAATCTCTTTATCTCCAGCGGAGGGGGGACCCCCTCCTACAATATCCAATTATATAATTACCCCCGTCTCCCCACCCTCGCACCACACGGGGTCACAGGCATGCCCTAACAGGCCCAAACAGGCCCAAACACGCCCCCACCCCCCCCACCCCTCAAACACTCCCACTCTGGTGACGTCATCAAAATGGCCGATAGCCACGCCCACAGGGTACCTCAGTCAATTATTCAGGAATTTGGACAATATTGTCCAATATCGGGTGCCTTTATCACTACTACTATTCTCTGTCTATCAGGTGTACGTGTGTGCGTGCACGTGTGTGTGTGTGTGTGTGTGTGTGCGCGTGCGTGCGAGCGTGCGTGCGTGCGTGCGTGCGTGCCAATGCTCCACACATCCCAGACTCTTCTCCCTTCCCTAAAACACCCTGGACAACGCTTCACACGTCCTAGACTATTTTTCCTTCTCTAAAACACCCTGGACAACACTCCACACGTCCTAGACTCTTTTTCCTTCTCTAAAACACCCTGGACAATGCTCCACAAGTCCCAGACTCTTCTCCCTTCCCTAAAACACACTGGACAACGCTCCACACGTCTTAGTCTCATCTCCCTTTTCTAAAACACCCTCTCACTGAAGAAGATAGGATAAGTAAGAGAGAGAGATAGATAGAGAGAGATACAGAGAGAGAGATAATGAGAGAGAGAGTGAATGAGAGAGAGAGTAAATGCATGCATGCGTGCGTGCGCACTCTTCTCCCTCCTCTAAAACACCCTGGACAATGCTCCACACGTCCTAGACTCATCTCCCTTCTCTAAAACACCTTGGACAACGCTCCACACGTCCCAGACTCTTCTCCCTTCTCTAAAACACCCTGGACAAAGCTCCACACGCCCCAGACTCTTCTCCCTTCTCTAAAACACCCTGGACAACGCTCCACACATCCTAGACTCTTCTCCCTTCTCTAAAACACCCTGGACAATGCTCAACACATCCCAGACTCTTCCCCCCTCTCTAAAACACTGTGGACAACACTCAACACGTCCCAGACCCTTCTCTCTCTTCTAAAACGCCATGGACAACGCTCCACCCATCCTAGACTCATCCTAGAAGGTTAGAGGATCTTCTAACCTGTCCTCCAGGCTGGTGTGTCCATCGTGGTCTCCAGGCAGCAGCAGGGTGGTCTTCCAGTAGATCCTGTCAGGTGGGTTGGGAAGGTTCTCCAACACCAGCGCTGGAAGATCCAGTGTTCTCCATACCCTCTCACTGAAAAAGATAGGATAAGTAAGTGAGAGATAGAGAGAGAGTGCGTGCGTGCGTGCGTGCGTGCGTGCGTGCGCGCGTGCGTGCGTGCGTGCGTGCGTGCGTGACAATGCTCCACACGTCCTAATTTCTTCTCCCTTCTCTAAAACACTTGGATGATTCATCAGTCTATTTTAATCTAGTCCTCGATCGATTGAATGCCACAATCAGTTTTAGCTGCTGCTTTCCGACCACCTTGGATGAGTCTACAGACCTGACTACGCCTGATCGCCTGAGCCCTTGCGTGTAAGTATTGTTCTGTGCAATAGAATAATACCCTCTACACCACCTCAGAGATCATTTCCACACCAGATCACCGCAGCGGGCACCATAACGGTGCCCGTGTGTGTATGTACCACTCTACACACTTCAGCCAGCCGATTCGACTGGTATCACCCCATATAATCGACGAAATCATCTGTTATCAGCACGTTTGAATGGTGCCAAAATGTCCATACTGGCATCCTCACCACATAGCCTGGTCAAGGTTTCCCCCTGGTGGACGTGTCATTTTGGTGCATGGAACTAGGAGCTACTAATATATACTATTCTCTGTCTATCAGGTGTACGTGTGTGCGTGCACGTGTGTGTGTGTGTGTGTGTGCGCGTGCGTGCATGCATGCGTGCGTGCGTGCGTGCGTGCGTGCCAATGCTCCACACATCCCAGACTCTTCTCCCTTCCCTAAAACACCCTGGACAACGCTTCACACGTCCTAGACTCTTTTTCCTTCTCTAAAACACCCTGGACAACACTCCACACGTCCTAGACTCTTTTTCCTTCTCTAAAACACCCTGGACAATGCTCCACAAGTCCCAGACTCTTCTCCCTTCCCTAAAACACACTGGACAACGCTCCACACGTCTTAGTCTCATCTCCCTTTTCTAAAACACCCTCTCACTGAAGAAGATAGGATAAGTAAGAGAGAGAGATAGATAGAGAGAGATACAGAGAGAGAGATAATGAGAGAGAGAGTGAATGAGAGAGAGAGTAAATGCATGCATGCGTGCGTGCGCACTCTTCTCACTCCTCTAAAACACCCTGGACAATGCTCCACACGTCCTAGACTCATCTCCCTTCTCTAAAACACCTTGGACAACGCTCCACACGTCCCAGACTCTTCTCCCTTCTCTAAAACACCCTGGACAAAGCTCCACACGCCCCAGACTCTTCTCCCTTCTCTAAAACACCCTGGACAATGCTCAAGACATCCCAGACTCTTCCCCCCTCTCTAAAACACTGTGGACAACACTCAACACGTCCCAGACCCTTCTCTCTCTTCTAAAACGCCATGGACAACGCTCCACCCATCCTAGACTCATCCTAGAAGGTTAGAGGATCTTCTAACCTGTCCTCCAGGCTGGTGTGTCCATCGTGGTCTCCAGGCAGCAGCAGGGTGGTCTTCCAGTAGATCCTGTCAGGTGGGTTGGGAAGGTTCTCCAACACCAGCGCTGGAAGATCCAGTGTTCTCCATACCCTCTCACTGAAAAAGATAGGATAAGTAAGTGAGAGATAGAGAGAGAGTGCGTGCGTGCGTGCGTGCGTGCGTGCGTGCGTGCGTGCGTGCGTGCGTGACAATGCTCCACACGTCCTAATTTCTTCTCCCTTCTCTAAAACACTTGGATGATTCATCAGTCTATTTTAATCTAGTCCTCGATCAATTGAATGCCACAATCAGTTTTAGCTGCTGCTTTCCGACCACCTTGGATGAGTCTACAGACCTGACTACGCCTGATCGCCTGAGCCCTTGCGTGTAAGTATTGTTCTGTGCAATAGAATAATACCCTCTACACCACCTCAGAGATCATTTCCACACCAGATCACCGCAGCGGGCACCATAACGGTGCCCGTGTGTGTATGTACCACTCTACACACTTCAGCCAGCCGATTCGACTGGTATCACCCCATATAATCGACGAAATCATCTGTTATCAGCACGTTTGAATGGTGCCAAAATGTCCATACTGGCATCCTCACCACATAGCCTGGTCAAGGTTTCCCCCTGGTGGACGTGTCATTTTGGTGCATGGAACTAGGAGCTACTAATATATACTATTCTCTGTCTATCAGGTGTACGTGTGTGCGTGCACGTGTGTGTGTGTGTGTGTGTGCGCGTGCGTGCATGCATGCGTGCGTGCGTGCGTGCGTGCGTGCCAATGCTCCACACATCCCAGACTCTTCTCCCTTCCCTAAAACACCCTGGACAACGCTTCACACGTCCTAGACTCTTTTTCCTTCTCTAAAACACCCTGGACAACACTCCACACGTCCTAGACTCTTTTTCCTTCTCTAAAACACCCTGGACAATGCTCCACAAGTCCCAGACTCTTCTCCCTTCCCTAAAACACACTGGACAACGCTCCACACGTCTTAGTCTCATCTCCCTTTTCTAAAACACCCTCTCACTGAAGAAGATAGGATAAGTAAGAGAGAGAGATAGATAGAGAGAGATACAGAGAGAGAGATAATGAGAGAGAGAGTGAATGAGAGAGAGAGTAAATGCATGCATGCGTGCGTGCGCACTCTTCTCACTCCTCTAAAACACCCTGGACAATGCTCCACACGTCCTAGACTCATCTCCCTTCTCTAAAACACCTTGGACAACGCTCCACACGTCCCAGACTCTTCTCCCTTCTCTAAAACACCCTGGACAAAGCTCCACACGCCCCAGACTCTTCTCCCTTCTCTAAAACACCCTGGACAATGCTCAAGACATCCCAGACTCTTCCCCCCTCTCTAAAACACTGTGGACAACACTCAACACGTCCCAGACCCTTCTCTCTCTTCTAAAACGCCATGGACAACGCTCCACCCATCCTAGACTCATCCTAGAAGGTTAGAGGATCTTCTAACCTGTCCTCCAGGCTGGTGTGTCCATCGTGGTCTCCAGGCAGCAGCAGGGTGGTCTTCCAGTAGATCCTGTCAGGTGGGTTGGGAAGGTTCTCCAACACCAGCGCTGGAAGATCCAGTGTTCTCCATACCCTCTCACTGAAAAAGATAGGATAAGTAAGTGAGAGATAGAGAGAGAGTGCGTGCGTGCGTGCGTGCGTGCGTGCGTGCGTGCGTGCGTGCGTGCGTGCGTGCGTGACAATGCTCCACACGTCCTAATTTCTTCTCCCTTCTCTAAAACACTTGGATGATTCATCAGTCTATTTTAATCTAGTCCTCGATCAATTGAATGCCACAATCAGTTTTAGCTGCTGCTTTCCGACCACCTTGGATGAGTCTACAGACCTGACTACGCCTGATCGCCTGAGCCCTTGCGTGTAAGTATTGTTCTGTGCAATAGAATAATACCCTCTACACCACCTCAGAGATCATTTCCACACCAGATCACCGCAGCGGGCACCATAACGGTGCCCGTGTGTGTATGTACCACTCTACACACTTCAGCCAGCCGATTCGACTGGTATCACCCCATATAATCGACGAAATCATCTGTTATCAGCACGTTTGAATGGTGCCAAAATGTCCATACTGGCATCCTCACCACATAGCCTGGTCAAGGTTTCCCCCTGGTGGACGTGTCATTTTGGTGCATGGAACTAGGAGCTACTAATATATACTATTCTCTGTCTATCAGGTGTACGTGTGTGCGTGCACGTGTGTGTGCGCACGTGCGTGCGTGCGTGCGTGCGTGCGTGCGTGCGTGCGTGCGTGCGTGCCAATGCTCCACACATCCCAGACTCTTCTCCCTTCCCTAAAACACCCTGGACAACGCTTCACACGTCCTAGACTCTTTTTCCTTTTCTAAAACACCCTGGACAACACTCCACACGTCCTAGACTCTTTTTCCTTCTCTAAAACACCCTGGACAATGCTCCACAAGTCCCAGACTCTTCTCCCTTCCCTAAAACACACTGGACAACGCTCCACACGTCTTAGTCTCATCTCCCTTTTCTAAAACACCCTCTCACTGAAGAAGATAGGATAAGTAAGAGAGAGAGATAGATAGAGAGAGATACAGAGAGAGAGATAATGAGAGAGAGAGTGAATGAGAGAGAGTAAATGCATGCATGCGTGCGTGCGCACTCTTCTCCCTCCTCTAAAACACCCTGGACAATGCTCCACACGTCCTAGACTCATCTCCCTTCTCTAAAACACCCTGGACAACGCTCCACACGTCCCAGACTCTTCTCCCTTCTCTAAAACACCCTGGACAAAGCTCCACACGCCCCAGACTCTTCTCCCTTCTCTAAAACACCCTGGACAATGCTCAACACATCCCAGACTCTTCCCCCCTCTCTAAAACACTGTGGACAACACTCAACACGTCCCAGACCCTTCTCTCTCTTCTAAAACGCCATGGACAACGCTCCACCCATCCTAGACTCATCCTAGAAGGTTAGAGGATCTTCTAACCTGTCCTCCAGGCTGGTGTGTCCATCGTGGTCTCCAGGCAGCAGCAGGGTGGTCTTCCAGTAGATCCTGTCAGGTGGGTTGGGAAGGTTCTCCAACACCAGCGCTGGAAGATCCAGTGTTCTCCATACCCTCTCACTGAAAAAGATAGGATAAGTAAGTGAGAGATAGAGAGATAGAGAGAGAGTGCGTGCGTGCGTGCGTGCGTGCGTGCGTGCGTGCGTGCGTGCGTGCGTGCGTGCGTGCGTGCGTGCGTGCGTGCGTGCGTGCGTGCGTGCGTGCGTGCGTGCGTGCGTGCGTGCGTGCGTGCGTGCGTGCGTGCGTGCGTGACAATGCTCCAACACGTCCTAATTTCTTCTCCCTTCTCTAAAACACTTGGATGATTCATCAGTCTATTTTAATCTAGTCCTAGATCGATTGAATGCCACAATCAGTTTTAGCTGCTGCTTTCCGACCACCTTGGATGAGTCTACAGACCTGACTACGCCTGATCGCCTGAGCCCTTGCGTGTAAGTATTGTTCTGTGCAATAGAATAATACCCTCTACACCACCTCAGAGATCATTTCCACACCAGATCACCGCAGCGGGCACCATAACGGTGCCCGTGTGTGTATGTACCACTCTACACACTTCAGCCAGCCGATTCGACTGGTATCACCCCATATAATCGGCGAAATCATCTGTTATCAGCACGTTTGAATGGTGCCAAAATGTCCATACTGGCATCCTCACCACATAGCCTGGTCAAGGTTTCCCCCTGGTGGACGTGTCATTTTGGTGCATGGAACTAGGAGCTACTAATATATACTATTCTCTGTCTATCAGGACGTAACTCGAACGGCGCTGAGTCGGGTCTGGTGGCCTTCGCAACGCTCGGCACGGCGACTCGCTCTGCTAGCGCCTCGCTCGGCGGTGCCTCACGTAGCTCATGGCCACCAGACACGGCGCGCCTCCGTCAGGACATCAGTGATAATGACAATCGCTACAATCGCTGATAATGACATACTGAACAGTGAGGATGCCAGTATGGACATTTTGGCACCATTCAAACGTGCTGATAACGGATGATTTCGCCGATTATATGGGGTGATACCAGTCGAATGGGGTGCTAAAAACAACATCCACTTCCCAGACATAGCTCTGTGTACTGGCAATTATTTTCTTTACCCTCAGAATGACGCCGACTCCACTCACCCCAGAAGACTCCATGTCCGAGTTGAGATCACAGCTCCACACCATCGAGGACCTCCTCGCTGACATCCTCCGCAGAAAGTCATCAGTCCTTTCTCAACTGAGTGAACTGGAGGCAGCTAAACGCCGATCGGAGAGAGATAGAGAGAGAGACTCTTTTTCCGTCTCTAAAACACCCTGGACAACGCTCCACACGTCCTAGACTATTTTTCCTTCTCTAAAACACCCTGGACAACGCTCCAGACATCCCAGACTCTTCTCCCTACCCTAACACGCCCTGGACAACGCTCCACACGTCCCAGACTCTTCTCCCTTCTCTAAAACACCGTGGACAATGCTCCACATGTCCTAGACTAATCCTAGAAAGTTAGAGGATCTTCTAACCTGTCCTCCAGCCTGATGTGTCCATCGTGGTCTCCAGGCAGCAGCAGGGTGGTCTTCCAGTAGATCCTGTCAGGTGGGTTGGGAAGGTTCTCCAACACCAGCGCTGGAAGATCCAGTGTTCTCCATACCCTCTCACTGAAGAAGATAGGATAAGTAAGAGAGAGAGATAGATAGAGAGAGAGAGAGAGAGAGAGAGAGAGAGAGAGAGAGAGAGAGATCGAGAGTGAATGCGGGCTACTCCTGAAAACTTTAGAAACTAATCGTATCCAATCAGGATGGATTATGAGAAATCAAAGAAACCCATCTTGATCACATGACTATGGAGAGCATGTGTACCGATTTGCGTGAAATTTGGATAAAATCTGAAGGAATAATATCAGAAAATGTGTTTTACATATGTCGGCCTCCTGGTGGCGCTAGAGCAGATGTGAAAAATTCCAGGTTTTTTCTTGGCCTCTAGGGAGTATGCATACAAAGTTTTACACAGATCTGTGCAGGTAGAGGTGAAACACTATTTGGCCAGTTATAGTGCCACCATGAGGCTGAGTTCAAAATGTTCCAATGGCATTTCTTCCTCGGCCTAGTGGGAATGTGCGTGCACAATTTCACGGAAATCACACGATGTGTTCATGATTTGCGGCATTTTGTTTGAAACCGTGCACTCCTGAGACCTTTGGTAGCCAATCTTAGCCAATCAGGATGAAGTTTGAAAAATCTGAAAGACACGTTTACCAATTTGCATGATGTTTGGACAAAATCTGTAGGTGTACTGTCCAATAAATTGTTTTGCACAAAGCAGCCTCCTGGTGGCGCTATAAGAGGCCAATGTGAAAACCTTGGGGCAGAGGCTCAGCTGTGGCATTCAGGGAGTGTGTGTGCAGAGTATGGCTGCGATCAAGCCAACGGTGCCGGAGATTAGCTGTCCACAAACGGACACACGGACGGACACACACACACACGGACGGACGGAGCGCAAAAAAACCTCTCTCACCAAATAAACAACTACACTTTAGAAACAAGACCAAATAAACCAGACTCTGATGTCATTTGACAATTCATGTTTGATGAATTTGTATTAGTATAGTCAGTGTGTTGACCTTTGATGCATTACTGGTCTTTTATCAATTATCAATAAATGTCATTTATTAGTTGCACAGTGCATTATTTTGTCAATCTAACCCAAAGCCGATCTACAAGCTCAAAAGGTGTCACATTGAGACGGCTTGTGATGTTGTAGATCTGCTATTTTTGGCAACTGTTCCCCCCAGAATAGGGATGCTAGGGTCAAGTATAAAGTTATTCAATCTATCCTATAATGAACACGTTTCCTTGTGACATACTGTTTGATGGGGTTCCCAAAGTTGGGGTCGGGACCCCACATGCGTGCAAGCATCCGCCTGGGTGACAGCAGACTGTGGGCGAGCGCTGGCGCTTTGGCATGGGGGGGTCAGATCAACATATGGAATGAATTCTGTTCTGTACATTAATGAGCACTAGAATAATATAAAAACGAAGCAGCAGTCTGTCAGACTCACCTGTAGTTTGGGTCTTTGATGAGCAGCTTATTGCATCTCATCCAGTGGTCGTGGGCTGCTTCGTATCTCTCCACCCAGTTTCCGGTGATGGGACAGGACTCTGGGCTGCTTCGTATCTCTTCACCCAGTATCCGGTGATGGGACAGGACTCTGGGCTGCTTCGTATCTCTTCACCCAGTATCCGGTGATGGGACAGGACTCTGGGCTGCTTCGTATCTCTTCACCCAGTATCCGGTGATGGGACAGGACACTGGGACAATAAATAAATTTTATGAATGCATTAATGTACATGTCTTGTCATGGTTTCTACCTTGAGGCTAGACAAGACATTTATTTGTCATCAGCCCGCAAAAACAACTTTGTCCACATGAGGGCGGCACATAACATATAACAGAAAGACAGGCGCGCGCACACACACACACACACACACACACACACACACACACACACACACACACACACACACACACACACACACACACACACACACACACACACACACACACACACACACCTGTCCTGCGCAGAATCATCTCACACACACATAAAAACCCAACCTGCACGCTATCATCTCTCACACACAGAGTAACACACTAACACTCCAAGCTTCTAAAAAAAGAAAGAAAATGCTTCCCACACATCCTGGGGAAACGGGCAACCATCACTTGACATTCACACACTTGATCTTAGTTGTGGAAGTAGCAGTGGGTGACGACGCCACTGCAACAACAGATCTTAGTTGTGGAAGTAGCAGTGGGTGACGACGCCACTGCAACAACAGATCTTAGTTGTGGAAGTAGCAGTGGGTGACGACGCCACTGCAACAACAGATCTTAGTTGTGGAAGTAGCAGTGGGTGACGACGCCACTGCAACAACAGATCTTAGTTGTGGAAGTAGCAGGGGGTGACGACGCCACTGCAACAACAGATCTTAGTTGTGGAAGTAGCAGGGGGTGACGACGCCACTGCAACAACAGATCTTAGTTGTGGAAGTAGCAGGGGGTGACGACGCCACTGCAACAACAGATCTTAGTTGTGGAAGTAGCAGGGGGTGACGACGCCACTGCAACAACAGATCTTAGTTGTGGAAGTAGGTGTGTACCAGGTGTGTGTGTGTGTGTGTGTGTGTGTGTGTGTGTGTGTGTGTGTGTGTGTGTGTGTGTGTGTGTGCGCGCGCGCGCGCGCGCGCGCATATGTGTGTGCGTGTGTGCATTCACAATCATATAGCTACATAAGGCAATGATAGTAATGCCACTTATCACTGTCGAACTATCCATTCTTATTTTTTATTAAACTCAGTCTCAGTTCACTTAGTCAGCTCACTTAGTCTCATTCATGGTCTAAACTACACTTTAGAAACCAGCCCAAATAAACAACTACACTTTAGAAACCAGCCCAAATAAACAAACAACTACACTTTAGAAACAAGACCAAATAAACTACTACACTTTTGAAACAAGACCAAACTAGAAAAAGTACCCCCTGGGACACAGGTCTCCACCAGTGCAGGTCAGGTTGTGGCCTCCTGGTGGCGCTATACTAGGCCAATGTGAAAAGGGTGCAATTTGTTATTATGCCTTTGATGGCTGACGAGGAATTTCCCATCACAAAAGGACATTTAAATACATTGATATTAGTCTATACAAGCCCAGCTTTGAAGCTCTGAACCATGCTGTGAGAACAACAGAGCAACCAGAGACACCTTGGCTCTGGTGACCTGGAACCCCCTTCTCACCTGTTCCCCCCCACCCCCCTCTCTTCCTTGTGTCTATAAGCAAATGGCCCTTTCATCTTTGTAAGCTTGTATTCACCTCTGCATCCTGTCCCTAAAAAAGCCCTTCTCTCATATCTCTTTCTGCCCCACCTTCTGGGTGTGGTCTATCACTGATATAAACTGTGTGACATTGTACTGACATTTATGCCTGCCTTGAGACCCGTGTGTGCTGCAGCATCCGTGTACTCCTGTGCACGTTAAATAAAGATCATCAGACAGAATGTGGTGAATTATGAATCCATAATTCTTACAATATCTCATGTTCGTGGGCCTAGCATATGGGTGATCCTGTTTATTCATTAGGTATAGTTAATTGCACCAGTCAGTTCGTCTCCAAAGTATGTGACTGTCTTTCCCACGCCGATCCCATGTGGTGAGGGCTTTGCCATTTGCTATCCTGTGCTATTTGTATGACAAAAGGAGTTCCAAGCTAAAACAGTAGATCAAAGGGCCACAGTGATCCTTCTAGGAATGGCCAAATGGTAGTCTGGTCCAATGTGTATTGTGTAAACCTGTACTTAAGCTAGTTGATTCTCTATGTCATTTAGTCAGTTCTGTCCGAGGCCGAAAGGCTGAGGAGCCTATGCCATGCTATGCTTTGCTGTGTACTCCGAAATAAAACATCAAGGAACATCTACTCTGCTGTCTGCCGTGTCTCACACAATTATCTCCGCTCTCCCGTTTTGGTTAAGTTTGTATGGTCTCGTGTCCAAAATACACGACATGTGGTGCCTAGAAACCGGTGTCTATGGTGCGTTCCAGCGCCAGACAGGAAGAATCGGCGGCTTTTTATTCAGTCTAATCAGCGAGTTTTTGTGGAAGACGGCAACGACGGGTTCCAGCGGAACGAGGACGAGGATGACGACGGACCGCCGCGATGGGGAGTGTTGCGCTACGGGGACATGCATCGCCGGGGCCAGCCGCTGGACGGGTGGACAGCGGTGCATTCGGCGAAGCGGACAGCCACACGGGAGGGGCCTTTGATCATCACCTTCTACGCTGGGGACGGCGAGCGGAGGAGCGATGCAGCGAGGCACGGCACGGGGACACCAGCGTTCCAGGGGGAGAGGGGATCGCTCATCCCGACGGGGAGAGGCGGCCACTCGACGCTTGGCGTGGCGGTGGCTTGGCTTTCCGTGGTCGGCTGGCGACGCAAGCTGAGGGCCTTCACGGACCTGAGCAGGGGTCTGTGATGAAGTTACGTTGCGGCCTTTTTCTATTCCCATCTCTGTTGTTTCAGAGCTGGGAGGGGGGGGAGATGATGAGATGATGAGGGTTTGCTTCGAGAACTTTCAGCGAAAACAGAGCGGTGAACATTTTCTCAACTTGGTCCATGCAGCTGGCGAACTTTGAGGTAACGGAATGCAGCAAACAGAAGAATTTCCTTTGTTCATATGAGGGAGACGGACATTCCTTCTTTCTGATTACAATTGTGCGTCACGTTCGTTTGTACTAATCATTTATGTTTAAATTACAGGGTAATTAATTGGTAGTCGTGTAGTACCGACAGTGTTGAAAGGAGGGTTTAATTTGACTCTTTTGTGGTTTTCTAGGGCTTAAAATGTGATTTAAATTACGGGATGGGAGTTATTAGTGAGGGGTTAAATTTCTGTTGGCTTCTGTTCTGGGATATAACGTGTTCTTCCTTTTTCTTATTTTTCATGTGAATTCCAAAGAGAGTTCATGTGATTTGGTGTGTTATGGTCAGGATAAGTCTAAGACTTATTTTGATTTCGGTCCTGTGAAAACTCCAAAGAGAGAGTTTCATGTGATCTGGTGCTTATAAACATGTTATCCTAGATTTGAGTAACAACAGGGAAATTATCCTCCTAATGTTCTGTAACATTTTTAGCCATAAGAGTTTGAAATAACACAAAGAGAATCCTCCACTGATACGAAATTGTATTTGAACTTACTGTAATGGAAACCAATTATGAATTATCCACTGATACGAAATTGTATTTGTACTTACTGTAAATGAAATCATTTATGTCGAGTTGTGTAATCTTGAATGTTTGTGTTTGAAAACTATGTTGGGGAAATCTGTTATTCTGGTGTCTTGAGTATTGTTAACCTGAGGATCAAGGGGGGTGGTAACTGGTAAGATAATTATGGTTTCATATTTCATAGTGACAGGACTAGAGTTTGTCAAAGGGGGAATGTGGTGAATTATGAATCCATAATTCTTACAATATCTCATGTTCGTGGGCCTAGCATATGGGTGATCCTGTTTATTCATTAGGTATAGTTAATTGCACCAGTCAGTTCGTCTCCAAAGTATGTGACTGTCTTTCCCACGCCGATCCCATGTGGTGAGGGCTTTGCCATTTGCTATCCTGTGCTATTTGTATGACAAAAGGAGTTCCAAGCTAAAACAGTAGATCAAAGGGCCACAGTGATCCTTCTAGGAATGGCCAAATGGTAGTCTGGTCCAATGTGTATTGTGTAAACCTGTACTTAAGCTAGTTGATTCTCTATGTCATTTAGTCAGTTCTGTCCGAGGCCGAAAGGCTGAGGAGCCTATGCCATGCTATGCTTTGCTGTGTACTCCGAAATAAAACATCAAGGAACATCTACTCTGCTGTCTGCCGTGTCTCACACAATTATCTCCGCTCTCCCGTTTTGGTTAAGTTTGTATGGTCTCGTGTCCAAAATACACGACAAGATCTTGCTCGCCTCCTGATTCCTCACGCGTTTAGTGTGTTTAAAACTGCCACATCAATTCGGTGTCTAGAAGTGGGATCCAGTGACGTCTGAGCTCCGGGAGATCAAGCCACGATTGTCCATCACGTCAACGCTCAAAAAGGACAGAGATCAACAGGAGATCCGCGGCTGCATCTACGGAGTTCAGCGCCTGGATTTAAAAAAAACCCGTGGCTACACTAAAAACGGTGAGAAATTTCCAAATTCCAAACAAGTTCCTGACAATTGAAGTGCTAATTTTTAAAGGGTTTAATAAGTATGCTAAATTCTAAGACCATATTTTGCCAACCTATCTATTGTGTAGTCGAGTATGTTTGATTCACAAAATACAGCAGGAAGTCTAGCCTAGTGGGAAAAATAAAAGGAAAGGAAGACCTTGTATTAAGTCAAGTTGTGACACAACACACCTTGTTGCTCTGTGGGAATAACAGAAGATACATTGTTGCACAAGCAGCATAAAGACATTTTGTTGTCCTCACATAATGACATAAAGATACCGTGTTACATAGACTAAACAGAAAGTAAGCAAAGGAAGACCTTGTATTAAGTCAAGTTGTGACACAACACACCTTGTTGCTCTGTGGGAATAACAGAAGATACATTGTTGCACAAGCAGCATAAAGACATTTTGTTGTCCTCACATAATGACATAAAGATACCGTGTTACATAGACTAGTGGAAACAAATGTGGGGTGTAAAGTTGTAAAGTAAAGTAAAGTTGTTACTCTGTGGGAAGAACATCACAGAAGAAAGACATTTTGACCATGTTGCATAAAGTTGCAACATCTGTCCTCAGAGTAGCATAAAGATACCGGCGTGTTGCATAAAGGAGATTAACATGGTGGGAAAATATGCTCTACTAGCATTTTAGGAGCATTTTACTGTCTCAGTGATTGTGATAAACTATTGGAAAAGTAAAAGTGATAGACTCCCCCCTGCATATGTAGTTTCCCCTACTCGCCTGTGTTTTCCTCTTGTCTACAGGTGTTGCCACGGATCGGCCCAGGCCTTGACTGCCCCCACCCCATGCCAGCCATCCAACCCGTCCAGCAAAACAGCCAGCATTCCAGCACGTGATTGTCATGTCTCCCAGCCTGCCACAGAACATGCAAACCCCCTCTCTACAGACAGCTGTCCCATCCACTCTCCATACCAGCCTGCCGAAGCAGCAGGCAACACCTCAGCCCTCTGCCCTCTCCAACGACAAGGAGGATGCTCCTGGAGTGACACATGCCTGCAGCCTCTGCAACCGCACAGCCTACTCCTCAGCCATATCAACAGTTCTATCCATTCTGGAAGGAGCACAGATGTTTGCTGCTCTCAGCCTATTAGAAGAAACGCAGAAAGGACAATTCAGTGACGCTGACAGCAGCCAGTGCTCATCCTGCATTGACATTTCCAACCCAGTGCTGGCTGACAGTGACAAAGTCAGCAGCAACAGTTACGTTCAACCCCGTTGCCCATCACCTTAGCCATCTTCAAACCATGATGGCAGGGGACGTGGAATGAACCACCACCAACAGTTGAATGATGGGCGTTGTTTCAACTGCAACAGCCCAGACCATTGGAGACCGGCCTGCACACAGCCAAGAAGACCAGCTTGCCCACAGCTGAGAAAGACTAGAGGTCAGAGAGTGACCAAGCAAACTCAGCTGAATGATGGGCGCTGTTTCAACTGCAACAGCCCAGACCATTGGAGACCGGCCTGCCCACAGCCAAAAAGGACTAGAGGTCAGAGAGGGGCCAAGCAACTCCAAGGAAACAGAGACCAGAGGGATGAAGAAGCCGGATTGACTGGCGAGGGGTGGCGGACAGGAGAGCTGGGCCGATGCGGGGCTGCACGTCCAGACGAGGATTCAATAATCATCCAGGTTAAGTAAAAGTACTCATTATGTAGGATGTCTCACATCAAGACTCATTGTGATTTTGAGATTGTAGATTGACTATTTTACAATGGCCAAAAATAATAGGATTTATAGGATTAAAGTGGTTAAAATAGGTTATGTTTGTAAATTAAAATTGTAATTCTATAAATTTGTCCGAGAGGTTAATGAATAAAAGACATAAGTAAACAGAACTAGGATCATGTGATCTTCTCATGATTGTCTAAAAGTAGATTTATTTTTCCGTAAATAACATGAAAAGTTTAGCTCAGTATTACCATAAAAAGAGTTTTATGGTTGAAGACTTGGATAATTGATACTCCTACTAATACAACTTATGGTAGCATTTAAATCAATTCTGTAAATGTGTGTTTGTACAGGCATGGAATCGACTCATTGAAATAGGCATAGTGGTATTAGACGGCGGACGCAGTCTTCTACCAAATTTTCTTATTTTGGTGGTGGGAACGGCTGGGTACACGTCCAGTGTCGGAAAGTGTCGGGAGGAACTTAGTTCGCCCTGGCGTCAAAGCCTGAGTTTGGGGTAAGGGGAGCCAGGAGGTTTCAATGAGACGATCACATGCCTGGCGTATTGCGTGGTGTGAGTGAAATGTTTGCTATTAGACAGTAATGAATGTGTGAATGAATGACTGGATGTATTTCATAGTTACAAGGGGGGACCTACATTAGGGAATATACATATGACTTCAAAGGACTAGTGCAGTCTCATCTCCTGCTTTAACAGAAACCCCCCACAGCACAGGACAGCAAGCCCTGCCCCCTAACTGTTTAGCCCGGTGACCTCATTGCAAGGACACAGGACCAGATCCGGTGTGCAGTGGCGCGTCTACACAGCGACGAACAATGGCGCCCAGGAGCTGCGTGCCGCAGTCAAGCCAACAAGCAGGTGATACATGCTACTGTCTACCAGCGGCAGCAGACAGCGTGCTGTTATAACTGCCCAGCCGATGGAGAACGGGGAAGCGATCATCATCAGGCTTTCACCATGTGCACCCGGTACAGGAAAGGAGCACAGCCTGAGCCCAAAGAAAATGCCACAGTCACACCATACGGTCTTCAGTGCACGCGGTTCATATGCCTGCTAGGAGGACTGTACGACCACTGACCAGACACACACACGCGCGCGCGTCTCACACACGCCTCGCACCCATTGGACGCGCCAAACGTTCAGCCGAGTACCACAAAGGCACCTGACAGCCCGGACTGACCACATGTAAAAAATAAATAAAAAAAGTGTTGGATGTCTCTGGTTGGATAGACACAGGTCAAATTGATTCAACAGCAAGTATCATTCTTAGGGATTTTTTGGTTATGATTGTTATATGCTTAAACCCTTGTGTCATTCTTTTGCTTAGCTCAATTACATGTATGTTACAAGTGCTTAGAACTATTTTTTATGTATTTTCTTCAAATGTGATATTATGATGTATTATATTGATGGAAAATTCACAATTATTGTTTAATTAAGTTGTTGTTTAATTAACAAAAGGAGGGATTTGAAGAGGAATTTCCCATCACAAAAGGACATTTAAATACATTGATATTAGTCTATACAAGCCCAGCTTTGAAGCTCTGAACCATGCTGTGAGAACAACAGAGCAACCAGAGACAACCTTGGCTCTGGTGACCTGGAACCCCCTTCTCACCTGTTCCCCCCCACCCCCCTCTCTTCCTTTTGTCTATAAGCAAATGGCCCTTTCATCTTTGTAAGCTTGTATTCACCTCTGCATCCTGTCCCTAAAAAAAGCCCTTCTCTCATATCTCTTTCTGCCCCACCTTCTGGGTGTGGTCTATCACTGATATAAACTGTGTGACATTGTACTGACATTTATGCCTGCCTTGAGACCCGTGTGTGCTGCAGCATCCGTGTACTCCTGTGCACGTTAAATAAAGATCATCAGACAGACCTTGCTCGCCTCCTGATTCCTCACGCGTTTAGTGTGTTTAAAACTGCCACATCATGGCAATTGGATGATTTGATGCATTTTGTTCCAAAAAAGTGTTTTAAGTGCCTGCTATAACAGGCCAATGTGAAAAGGGTGGGATATATTCCTCAGCCTAGTAGGAAAGTACTTGAAAGATTTCACGTAAATTGCACGCTGCGTTCATGATTTGAGGCTTTTTTTTTTTCAAAACGGGCCTATCCTGCAAACTTTGAAAGCCAATGTTAGCCAATTAGGATGGAATATAAAATATCAGACAGATCAGTCTTGAAAGAGAGAGAGAGAGAGAGAGAGAGAGAGAGAGAGAGAGAGAGAGAGAGAGGGACAAACAGCAGGGAGAAACCACAAAGGGTTAATCTGGCCTGTGAAGGGTTAGTCGGAAGTCGGAAGAGGCCCGGATAAGTAGGAAGAGTTATTTAACAAATAGAGCCTAATGCAGCAGCAGTGAGGGGAGCTGTCTGTGGTCCTGAAGTCATAATCTAGTCTCACAGCTGTGAGGGGAGCTGTCTGTGGTCCTGAAGTCATAATCTAGTCTCACAGCTGTGAGGGGAGCTGTCTGTGGTCCTGAAATCATAAACTAGTCTCACAGCATTGAGGGGAGCTGTCTATGGTCCTGAAGTCATAAACTAGTCTTGCAGCAGTGAGGGGAGCTGTCTGTGGTGCTGACAACCATAATCTAGTAGTCCCACAGCCATGGGGGAGCTGTCTGTGGTGCTGAAAGTCATAAACTAGTCCCACAGCCATGGGGGAGCTGTCTCTGGTGCTGAAAGTCATAAACTAGGCCTACAGCAGTAAACAGTCACTATTTTGGGAGGAACAATCACCAAAAATAACACATTCTGATGCGTTGTGAGCTTGTAGATCTGCTATGATGCTTTGTGAGTTTGTAGATCTGCTCAGACGCGTTGTGAGCTTGTAGGTCTGCTATATGTCAAGTACAGTGCAAGTGACACTGATACATTCCAAAGTACTATCAAAATATTCTGAGGCATAGACGCACGCGCACACGCACACGCACACGCACACACACACACACACAGTAACGGGCGGCGGTGGCTCAGGGGTAGAGTGGCTGGATGGCAACCGCAAGGTTGCCTGTTCGAACCCGGGCTCCCCCAGAGTTAGTGTCGAAGTGTCCTTGAGCAGGACACTGAACCCCAAATTGCTCCCGATGTGCTGGCTAGTGCCTTGCATGGTTTCTGCCGCCATCGGTGTATGAATGTGTGTGTGAATGGGTGAATTGATGCACAATCTATGTAAAGCGCCTTGGATAAAGGCGCTATATAAATGCACCATTTACCATTTACGATAACAATAAAAGTATAGTTGCACCGCTCACTGTTCACTGTACGAGTGCGATTTATTTTCCTGTTTTCAGGCCTAAAATCATGGTAACCGACCGACCGACCGTGTGTGTGTGTGTGTGTGTGTGTGTGTGTGTGTGTGTGTGTGTGTGTGTGTGTGTGTGTGTGTGTGTACCTGGCCTGTCAGTCTATGCTGGCCACTCGGAGGCTTTCCCAGCCTCTCCCTCCTCCTCTGTGAGGTTGCCCTGGGCCATCAGCTGAGGTTGCCCAGAGAGAGAGAGAGAGAGAGAGAGAGAGAGAGAGACAGAGACAGAGAGAGAGAGAGAGAGAGAGAGAGAGAGAGGGACAAACAGCAGGGAGAAACCACAAAGGGTTAATCTGGCCTGTGAAGGGTTAGTCGGAAGTCGGAAGAGGCCCGGATAAGTAGGAAGAGTTATTTAACAAATAGAGCCTAATGCAGCAGCAGTGAGGGGAGCTGTCTGTGGTCCTGAAGTCATAATCTAGTCTCACAGCTGTGAGGGGAGCTGTCTGTGGTCCTGAAATCATAAACTAGTCTCACAGCATTGAGGGGAGCTGTCTATGGTCCTGAAGTCATAAACTAGTCTTGCAGCAGTGAGGGGAGCTGTCTGTGGTGCTGACAACCATAATCTAGTAGTCCCACAGCCATGGGGGAGCTGTCTGTGGTGCTGAAAGTCATAAACTAGTCCCACAGCCATGGGGGAGCTGTCTCTGGTGCTGAAAGTCATAAACTAGGCCTACAGCAGTAAACAGTCACTATTTTGGGAGGAACAATCACCAAAAATAACACATTCTGATGCGTTGTGAGCTTGTAGATCTGCTATGATGCTTTGTGAGCTTGTAGATCTGCTCAGACGTGTTGTGAGCTTGTAGGTCTGCTATATGTCAAGTACAGTGCAAGTGACACTGATACATTCCAAAGTACTATCAAAATATTCTGAGGCATAGACGCACGCACGCGCACACACACACACACACACACACACACACACACACACAGTAACGGGCGGCGGTGGCTCAGGGGTAGAGTGGCTGGATGGCAACCATAAGGTTGCCTGTTCGAACCCGGGCTCCCCCAGTGTGTCGAAGTGTCCTTGAGCAGGACACTGAACCCCAAATTGCTCCCGATGTGCTGGCTAGTGCCTTGCATGGTTTCCGTCCGTCCGTCCGTCCGTCCGTCCGCGCGTGTGTGTGTGTGTGTACCTGGCCTGTCAGTCTATGCTGGCCACTCGGAGGCTTTCCCAGCCTCTCCCTCCTCCTCTGTGAGGTTGCCCTGGGCCATCAGCTGAGGTTGCCCTGGGCCATCAGCTGAGGTTGCCCTGGGCCATCAGCTGAGGTTGCCCTGGACTTGTGCAGCACTAGTTGGCTGTCCATGTTTAAGTCAATCACTCTGTGTACGTGCGTGCATGCGTGCGTGCGTGCGTGCGTGCGTGCATGCGTGCAAAATAGCATCACTGTGTTGCATTGGGGAGGTGGGATAAATGATGTAACCTGTCAGGATGAAGTCATTGTTTGCCTGGTACCCAAACTCGTGAAAACAGCAGATCTACAAGCTCACAAAACGTCACTTTTTTCACTTTTTAGTCACCTGAAATGTTTGTGTGTCGAGTCGACTAAATGTCATGAGATTATTAGTCTGTTAGTTGATTTGGTTGAATACAATTTATTTTGGCAGACCTTGGTGGCGTCGTAATGGCTGATTTTACGCTTGCTGAAAATAGCCGATCTACAAGCTTGCAGATCGGCTATTTTCACCATGCGACCAAATACATTCTAATAGATCTATTCTCCACCAGTCCCTCCATAACATTTCAGTCTTGTTTTAATTGGTTGATGAAATTGCCAACATATTATAGTCCAAATACTGTACTTAACCCCATTTTGACCTGGGAACGATTCTACAAATGCCTTCTAAATCCTGACAGTTTTCTGAAAAACCCCATGTTTCCATGCCAGTGGTTCTCAAACTATTTAATGTCAAGGACCCCTAGAATTATATGGAATTGGCCGCCGACCCCCATCTGAAAATATGTTGTCCCAGGGACCCCCCAGATGCAAAGATTTGAGCCAAAAACGAACGCTCTGAAAGAATATATATTCAAACATTCGGGCTATATTTTCACGATTTTTTAAAAATAGCAGACCTACAAGCTCGTAGCGCGGCAGTCGGTGCCGCACTATGAGCTTGTAGATCTGCTATTTTTCAATAGCTAAAGTATAACATAATGCTTCAAAATGGGTTAAGTACAATTTGGAGGTATTGTTTGTACTTTACTTGAATACTTTTGTCGTATCTGATGGAACCACATTTCATTAATATAGCATAAAATATCTGTTTTAAACTAAAAGTGTTACTCTCGTCTCTCCTCATGAGTGAGAGCAGGCTACAGGACGTGTTTGGGTAGACATTTAGGCACCATGATGATCACAGCTGGCACTCTATGCTAAATAGCTATAGGCCTACTTTGATCTAGCAGCATCTAGAGAGAGGTCTCCTGTTGTTCTTAGCTGTGACCACATCTAGTGACCTGGGACCATTTGGTGACTGTCTGTTTCAAATGTGTATTGGGCTTGTATAAAATCAACTGAAATATCTGTCTGTGGGGTAGTGTGTCCTGCCGTCAGGCTGGGATGCATGGCTCCGGCCATGAAGCTGTTTTTGCAATAAATCTGGACTCCGAAACCTTCATTCATTTGCCTGTCTGCCTCCGCGTTTATTCTGAGTACTTTTGCCTAAGTATTTTAGTAGTTTGTTTATGAGCTATAGGGAGAGAAAAGCGGTCTCTGTTTGGTTCAGATACTTCACTTTCACTGCTACTCCGCTACACCTCTGGGCCAATTTTATTTGCTTTTACTCCACTACAATAATTTGAAAACTTTAGTTACTAGTTACTTTGGAAATCTTCATTTTGATTAGACTCACTTAACCGAATACATGCTACCACCAGATGGCTCCACTCAGGAGCCAGTGCCATCTTAAAGCAGAAAAGTAAACTCTTTAGACAGCTGTGAACCTGTTGGTTGAACTGGAAGTGAGTGTGTGATGACTCATAGTCATCCACCCATAGTCCAGGCCATCATCTGTCAATGTAAACATTACTTTTCCACTTGCGAGGTCAGATTAAAGTTGTATTAACACTTACAGCGCTAGCATTTATTGAAAAATTAGGATCTAATTCATCCCAGCATTTTTTCGCATTTGAGCTCTTATTTTGAAAAGCCACATGTCCAGTCTACCGGAAGTAGTATTATCCCAGAAAGCTGAACGGAGCATGGACAGGACTTGTTTACAATATGAATCCAAACCGGGGCACTGGAACGCTCCACATCGTCGGCTCTGTGCCGTCAAAGAAAGGCTGTTTTGACCAAAATTCCATCTGGGACAAGGAATAGGAGATACAGGCGATTGAAAGAAACAGATAGAATGGATTATTATGGTGACGACGATCCAGTGCTGTGACAACAACATAGCTAGCTAACCGGCTAACGTAAGCAGCATTAAGGCTTGATCGATCGAATGCACTATAAAAGCACCATTGCCATTAATCAATGCTATGCTAAAAACTGCTAACGGACGGAAAATAAAATACAATTCATTCTGGATGAATAGACATTAAAGAAACCCGAGATTTCTCGGCTTGGCAAAGGAGGGTTTAAGCAATAAACCTTGGAAATCGTGGGTTTGGCATAGATTTGTGTTAAGGTAGGCTATACATGTACAGCACATGTATACCTAAGACTTATACAATAGGCAGAGATCTCACATAGGTTGGCTATACATGTACAACACATGTATACCTAAGACTTATACAATAGGCAGAGATCTCACATAGGTAGGCTATACATGTACAACACATGCAACCTAAGACTTATACAATAGGCAGAGATCTCACATAGGTAGGATATACATGTACAACACATGCAACCTAAGACTTATACAATAGGCAGAGATCTCACATAGGTAGGCTATACATGTACAACACATGTATACCTAAGACTTATACAATAGGCAGAGATCTCACATAGGTTGGCTATACATGTACAACACATGTATACCTAAGACTTATACAATAGGCAGAGATCTCACATAGGTAGGCTATACATGTACAACACATGCAACCTAAGACTTATACAATAGGCAGAGATCTCACATAGGTAGGCTATACATGTACAACACATGCAACCTAAGACTTATACAATAGGCAGAGATCTCACATAGGTAGGCTATACATGTACAACACATGCAACCTAAGACTTATACAATAGGCAGAGATCTCACATAGGTAGGCTATACATGTACAACACATGCAACCTAAGACTTATACAATAGGCAGATATCTCACATAGGTAGGCTATACATGTACAACACATGCAACCTAAGACTTATACAATAGGCATAGATCTCACATAGGTAGGCTATACATGTACAACACATGCAACCTAAGACTTATACAATAGGCAGAGATCTCACATAGGTAGGCTATACATGTACAACACATGCAACCTAAGACTTATACAATAGGCAGAGATCTCACATAGGTAGGCTATACATGTACAACACATGTATACCTAATACTTATACAATAGGCAGAGATCTCACATAGGTAGGCTATACATGCACAACACATGTATACCTAAGACTTATACAATAGGCAGAGATAACGCATAAGCCCCTTTGGCTTCTTTCCACTTCCTGGCACTTTCTACCTTTTCATTGTATTTCGTATTGTATTTAAACGGTGCAAATCAAATCAAACCAATGCGATGCATCCCTGATGTAACCGTGAACATGTTCACATGGCCCATAACCCATACACCAAAACAAAACAAACAGCAGACTGCCTTTTAGAAATATGACACCCATGCAAAAGGCTGTGTTATGATTGTCATCTCCAACTAATTCATAAAAAGCATTTATAATTAGACGCACACACACATCTAGTAGAGGCCTTGACGTGGCAGGGAGGGAGCTCTGCCCAGCCCAGAAAAAGAAAATAGCATGCTAAAGGCACCAGACTCTGGGAGGTGTGATCGTGGTGGCCGGCTGGGCAGGTCAACTCTCACTCCAGGAATAGCTCAGAAGTGCAAAAACACATCCGGGTGAGGCTGGTTCAACACGTCACAGTGATGAGAAGTGCAGTTGCTTCAGAGAAACAGGTACAGGGCTAAAAGTAGGTGCTAGAGTTAATAACAAAAACTAAAAAGAGAATTTGTGCTGCTATATAAAGTGAAGTCTCACATATCATGTGCCATCAACCTAAAACGTTGAATTCAGAGGAGTGTACTCCAAGTGCTGTGGGCTTGGAACAACTTTGTTTTAACCTTCATCCAACCATCAGTGAAAGGAGCCACCCAACTTACCATTTACCACTTCAGCACTTTATAGTGCTGAAGTGGTAAATGTATGTTTTGCAATATTAATCAAAATCTACAAAGTAAATGTGCGTGCGTGCGTGCATGCGTGCGTGCGTGCGTGCGTGCGTGCATGAGTGAGTGTCATTTGACAATTCATGTTTGATGAATTTGTATTGTATAGTCAGTGTGTTGACCTTTGATGCATTACTGGTCTTTTATCAATTATTATTTTAGTCATTTATTGAGTTGCACAGTGCATTCTTTTCTCAATCTAACCCAAAGCCGATCTACAAACTCAAAAGGTGTCACATTGAGACGGCTTGTGATGTTGTAGATCTGCTATTTTTGGCAACTGTTCCCCCCAGAATAGGGATGCTAGAACTTAACACACTTGAACTTAGTTGTGGAAGTAGCAGGGGGTGACGACGCCACTGCAACAACAGCCATTCTCAACATGCGGTGAGAGGTGTGTGTGTGTGTGTGTGTGTGTGTGTGTGTGTGTGTGTGTGTGTGTGTGTGTGTGTGTGTGTGTGTGTGTGTGTGTGTGTGTGTGCGTGCGTGCGTGTGTGTGTGCGCGCTCGTCTGCGTGTGTGTGTGTGCGTACATACATTCACAATCATATAGCTACATAATGATAGTAATGCCACTTATCACTGTCGAACTATACATTCTTATTTTGTATTAAACAATATAAATATATAGTCTCATTCATGGTCTAAACTACACTTTAGAAGCCAGCCCAAATAAACAACTACACTTTAGAAACAAGACCAAATAAACTACTACACTTTAGAAACAAGACCAAATAAACAACTACACTTTAGAAACAAGACCAAATAAACACTACACTTTAGAAACAAGACCAAACTAGAAAAGGTGCCCCTCGGGACACAGGTCAGCCTCCTGGTGGCGCTATAACAGGTCAATGTGAAAAGGGTGGGATATATTCCTCAGCCTAGTATGAAAGTGCTTGTAAGATTTCACGTAAATTGCACGCTGCGTTCATAATTTGAGGCTTTTTGTTCAAAACGGGCCAGTCCTGCAAACTTTGAAAACCAATGTTAGCCAATTAGGATGGAATATGAAATATCAGACAGATCCGGCTTGAAAGAGAGAGAGAGCATGTGTGTGTGTGTGTGTGTGTGTGTGTGTGTGTGTGTGTGTGTGTGTGTGTGTGTGTGTTCAACAGAAACACCTTGAAGACCCTAACAGGAGCCCTCGTACAAGGTTTCTTCGACTATGCATGCACCTCTTGGTACCACAGCACCTCAAAGGCCCTTAACCCATTTAGACCTGTAGACAGTTTTCTGAAAAACCCTATGTTTCTATATCAGTGATGCTCAACCTTTTTCATGTCAAGGAGCCCCAGAATTATATGTATTTGGCCGCAGACCCCCATCTCAAAATATGTTGTTCCAGGGACCCCCCAGAAGCAAAGATTTGAGTTAAAGGTTCACTGTGAAAGAATATATATTAAAAATGTGTGCCACGATTTCACGATATTTCAAAAATAGCAGATCTACAAGCTCATGGCGCTGCACCAAGTGCCGCGCTATGAGCTTGTAGATCTATGAGCTTGTAGATCTGCTATTTTTAATAGAGGGTATGCGCATGCATAAAGTGAATGGCAGATTGAGTGGCAAATCGAGTGGCAAAGTGAGTGACAAAGGGAATTTAATATTGTTTAAAGTAATTTCATGCAATCAAATAGGACTTTTCTGTTTGGATGTGGGCTATCAAGGCCAGAAAGTAGTTTTTTGCCACTCAGTAGGCTTTCCCGCATAACTTCCTGGTATGATGATGATGTCACGCGCATACCCTCTATAGCTAAAAGTATAACTTACATAACATGAATGGGTTAAAACAAGACTCCAGATTTCCCAAAACAAACTGGTCAAGCTACTTGGCCTCCCAAAACCCACCTCACCCCTGCCCACTTTGACAGGCTGGAATGGCTTAGGGTTGATGACAGAGTACAGCATCTTGCAATGGGTCTGGTCCACAAGATTCACTACACCACCAAGATACCCATGTACCTGTCTAAATACTTCACTAAGATACCAATGTACCTGTCTAAATACTTCACTAAGATACCCATGTAAATGTCTAAATACTTCACTAAGATACTGATGGATATTTTATAGACATGGACACGTATATATCAATCAGTTGATATTTTAATAGACAGTTGACACACAGTGTCAGTGTGCACAGGACACAGAACTAAGTTAAGACATGCAATACTCTGTGTGTCTGTGTGTGCCAACTGCTTTAGAGTTATTTACAGCTAGTCCGTAAAAACAAAGCCTTTTGTTAAGAATGCGGCCAGGCACCCCAGGGGGTCTGGGTGCTGTATCTAATCTTGCTTAGTTATTTACCATCAGCTAAAACACCCCAGGAGGGACGGGGGTTCTGTTTCTGACTATAGGAACCGCTCCTATCTCAAACTGCTAATCCAACAGCTGTGCATGTGTGTGTGGCAGAGAGCTTCTGCTCTCTGCTCCAGAATTGATGAATCTACACTGTGTATTTGTGCTTAATCATTTAGACTGGTTAACAATATAGTTTGAACAATTTCATTACATGTGTTCGGCATACTTCATATATAGTATAGATATTGAATTAGTCTTATTTGGTATAAAACTTATAGAGTGTTACATGAGCTGCATGCTCTGTGCCCCTCCTCCCCTCCACCGGAAGATCCTGTGAGTTTCTAGGGAGGCGGGACTTAGAAGTTAGTAAGTACTGCAGTCGCTGTGAAACTAGCAGAGTCCACACTGATTAGCTATGCTGTGACTTCATGTATTCCACGGGGCCTTCCGCCCGTGGAAAGCCTTGTACTGAGTTATTCTGTTCAATAAAGCTGATCAGAATGTGACGACAACCTGCTGGTCTTCTCCTTTCTTCCTTCGACGACCATCACTGCTAACGACACAATTTGGGTAACTTGGTGCTAAATATACATCATAAATGGAGCCCAATGGACTGGAGGAATGATGGTTTCTATGCCACGCTGAACGGACCTGCGACCTGCTGGGGGTCACTTTTTGTGGCTCTGTGTCGTGGCGGTGATGGGGTGATCGAGGTGAGTTGGGGTGAAGAGGGGGGTCGTCTGCTCAGTGACAACGCGTGTTTTCATTCACCATTGTTTTATTTTTTCTGTAAACGCCGGGTGCAGGTCTTTACTCCGACCCGCCAAAATTCCGACGGGCAATAGTCCGACATTTGTCGGACTATCGCCCGAAATATGAGCTTTTACCGCCAACGGTCCGACATGGCATTATACAGACAATAGTTCCGGCAGTGGTCCGAAAACCGTTGTTTAGACCAGGCAATGGTCCGACACTAGAGACTTTGGCTTGGGGAGAGAGAGGGGGGTGCGTGCGTGCGTGCGTGCGTGCGTGCGTGCGTGCGTGCGTTTGGCAGCCCTTGGGCATGCAAATTGATTCCGTTTGTTAATTGTCCCCCGCACCCCCCCCCACCTAATTGATTCCGTTTGTTAATTGTCCCCCGCACCCCCCCCCCCACCTAATTTGTTAATTGTCCCCCGCACCCCCCCCCCCACCTAATTGATTCCGTTTGTTAATTGTCCCCCGCACCCCCCCCCCACCTAATTTGTTAATTGTCCCCCGCACCCCCCCCCCACCTAATTGATTCCGTTTGTTAATTGTCCCCCGCACCGTTTGTTAATTGTCCCCCGCACCCCCCCCCCCACCTAATTGATTCCGTTTGTTAATTGTCCCCCGCACCCCCCCCCCCACCTAATTTGTTAATTGTCCCCCGCACCCCCCCCCCACCTAATTGATTCCGTTTGTTAATTGTCCCCCGCACCCCCCCCCCCACCTAATTTGTTAATTGTCCCCCGCACCCCCCCCCCCACCTAATTGATTCCGTTTGTTAATTGTCCCCCGCACCGTTTGTTAATTGTCCCCCGCAACCCCCCCCACCTAATTTGTTAATTGTCCCCCGCACCCCCCCCCCCACCTAATTGATTCCGTTTGTTAATTGTCCCCCGCACCGTTTGTTAATTGTCCCCCGCACCCCCCCCCCACCTAATTGATTCCGTTTGTTAATTGTCCCCCGCACCCCCCCCCCACCTAATTTGTTAATTGTCCCCCGCACCCCCCCCCCCCCCCCCCCCCCCCCACCTAATGTAGAGAGATAGAGTATATAATCGCTATACGCGCCTTAGAGTGTGTGTGTGTGTGTGTGTGTGTGTGTGTGTGTGTGTGTGTGTGTGTGTGTGTGTGTGTGTGTGTGTGTGTGTGTGTGTGTGTGCGTGGGGAGGGGGGCGTGTGGGGGGGTGGGTGTCGCGTGCGAGGGAGGGAGGGAGGGTTAGGGTTAGGGTTAGGGTTAGGGTTAGGGTTAGGGTTAGGAGGGAGGGAGGAGGGAGGGAGAGAGAGAGAGAGATAGAGTATATAATCGCTATACGCGCCTTAGAGTGTGTGTGTGTGTGTGTGTGTGTGTGTGTGTGTGTGTGTGTGTGTGTGTGTGTGTGTGGGGAGGGGGGCGTGTGGGGGGGTGGGTGTCGCGTGCAAGGGAGGGAGGGTTAGGGTTAGGAGGGAGGGAGAGAGAGAGAGAGGGAGAGAGAGAGAGAGAGAGAGAGAGTATATAATCGCTATACGCGCATCAGACTGTGTGTGTGTGTGTGTGTGTGTGTGTGTGTGTGTGTGTGTGTGTGTGTGTGCGTGGGGAGGGGGGGCGTGTGGGGGGTGGGTGTCGCGTGCGAGGGAGGGAGGGAGGGAGGGAGGGAGGGAGGGAGAGATAGAGAGAGAGAGAGAGAGAGAGAGAGTATATAATCGCTATACGCGCATCAGACTGTGTGTGTGTGTGTGTGTGTGTGTGTGTGTGTGTGTGTGTGCGTGGGGAGGGGGGCGTGTGGGGGGTGGGTGTCGCGTGCGAGGGAGGGAGGGAGGGAGGGAGGGAGGGAGAGAGAGAGAGAGAGAGAGAGAGAGAGAGAGAGAGAGAGAGAGAGAGTTTCGGCGGCCGCCCTCCCCGCGATGTCTGTCTGTCTGTCTGTCTGTCTGTACATGAAGTAGCCTACTTATTATTATTTTTAATTCGAACCTTAATTTATTAAAATCGATTATACTTTGATTTTGTATTTGTGAATGTGGTTTCGAATAATGTACATTATTTGGCAGTATTACACAGCATCTTTGCAATTGTAATAAAGAAATTCACACCCGTGTGAACTGAGTGGTGCAACTGTTCACACACTACGTGACACACTAACCATAGCCATGCTCATCTGTACGTGGCCCCACGTACAGGTACACATAGACACATACATACAGACAAAGCTGGTTATTGGAGCACCACTGTTGCACAAGTTGAATAAAAATATAGATCCTACTGTTTTGTGTCTGAGTTCTTGTGACAATAGACATGGGTATAGTAACCACTTAAAAAGTGTTAAAATGAACTTTTCAACTTGTTAAGATCCAATAAGCTATACATCTTTTTATCCTGCTGTTCCTATTGCAATATAAAATGTAATGCATAAATGTGGAAATAATTGCAAGCTAAATCAAATGTATTGCTTTACAAATAATATAGTGACATTAATGACACAGTTTAAAAAAAGCCATATAGGAAACGTTTTTATTAATGCACACAGGCAACCAATGACTTTTAAAAAAATAAGTAAATGGGAAATAAGTGTAAATAAAAATAAAAAAGCAGGACAGTGCAACGGTAAATATACAGTAAAAAAAGTAAACAGGAAATAAGTGGTCAATATGGGTATAAGTGGCTAAATGTTTTTGTAAATAAGGTTAAATAAAAAAGCAGGACAGTGCAACGGTAAATATACAGTAAATCAAAAAGTAAACAGGAAATAAGTGTTCAATATAAGTGGCTAAATGTACTAAAAATAAAAATAAAAAAGCAGGACAGTGCAACGGTAAATATACAGTAAATCAAAAAGTAAACAGGAAATAAGTGTTCAATATAAGTGGCTAAATGTACTAAAAATAAAAATAAAAAAGCAGGACAGTGCAACGGTAAATATACAGTAAATCAAAAAGTAAACAGGAAATAAGAATATAAGTGGCTAAATGTACTAAAAATAAAAATAAAAAAGCAGGACAGTGCAACGGTAAATATACAGTAAATCAAAAAGTAAACAGGAAATAAGAATATAAGTGGCTAAATGTACTAAAAATAAAAATAAAAAAGCAGGACAGTGCAACGGTAAATATACAGTAAATCAAAAAGTAAACAGGAAATAAGAATATAAGTGGCTAAATGTACTAAAAATAAAAATAAAAATAAAAATAAAAAAGCAGGACAGTGTTCCAGAATCAAAACTTAAAAATTCGGAGACAGGCACGTGCAGACAGCAGAAAGAAATGCAGGCCATTCTTGCAGCAGCAAAAATTGAAAAAATAAAAAATAAAACCCAGCGAATTGTCCGCGGTCTGTCTCCATCTCCAAGGGGTCTCTATCCAGCCATCTGTAAAGTAATCAAAAACTAAATTAAACCTTAAAACTCATGAATACAAAGTCCATTTCAAGCCTTCCAAATTATGTTAGACAGAATAATAAATGTAATTTTGTTTAAGCCTTACCTCAAGCAAAGACCTGGATGACGTGACGAACAGCGTTCCAGTAGTCCTGGAGATTGCGTTCGCCACGCGTGAATTGACGCTTTAGCGTCTTGATCCTTTTCTCCAGGTTACGCCATTTCAACCGTCGCAGGGGACCAGGCTCTCCGTTGCGGGCAGCTCGAAAAGCCCGGTCGGTTTTCTTCTGCTCGTCCTTCAAGTAGGTTATGAAAACCCACAGGTTAGGGTGGCGTCGCTCCAAGGTCAAATTCCATCTGTGATGAAATGCTGTTATAGAAAAGAAGGCCATTATTATAAACTGATTTGTATAGTACATGCACCGTTATTACATTTTTAGGGACATGTCAGTGAGATTAAGAATGATCGTAAACTGTAGCAATATTATTTTTTACAATACCCACATTCAACCCAGTTGTTGGTCCGGTTCGACATGTCCCTGTCGTGCACATTCCACAAGGCGGTAGGAAACCGGCAACCATCACGAACATAATTGCGATGCACATATCTTGTGAAGTTCGCAACCCTGGGGAAGTCCACGACCAGAGCTAGCGTCCCGGCCTCGCGAGTCAGACCTTGGAAGGCGTTTTGGACTTCGTCTTCTGGTAGATACCTAGGATGAACAGAAAATAATTATTACATTGTAACTACTACTAAAACGAGTGCATTAACAGGCGAAATACTTAAAGTATATATGGATGTAAAATGACACTGACAGCTGTAGAAAAGTAAAAAAATACATACCCAATGGCCATCACCTTCCGGATGTATTTCCTCAGATCATCCCTTTCCTGGTAATGGGCAGCAAGCCCTTCCCTCTGCACTCTTCTCCATAGCGACTGGCAGAAATGGAAATAGCACCCGCTTCTTTCCGTGTTTGGAAGTTCAACTTCTAAGGCACTGAGCATTGACGCCTCAAAGTCTAGGACGACCCTTGTTGGCTGCCAACGATGCCCGGTGGCCTCACGGACTTCAGTCTTCACGTGCCGTAGGATCTGCCTGTAAACGCCCACATCTTTTGTTCTGGTCAAGCACATGACGAACGGTAGAACTCGGTCCACGTACCTGTGGGTCATTTAAAAAAAATAACAATTAAATAATGTCTGTACTTCCTCTCTCTCCAAGTTATGTCCTTATAGTCATCTATGACTTTGAACTTCTACATATGAAAGTGAAGCCAACATGTAAATCAAATAAAAATATAATTACCGTCCATGTATGGTTAAAAACTGCACATACGGCGCTGGACAGCTCTTAAAAGTCCCATCCACGAAGATTTCAGAGCATCTGTGAAGAAAAGATGGGGAAATTGTAAGTACTTATCAACTTCACATAAGACGTTATCAGAATAACTTAAATATAGAGTTAGTTCAATAAATATAGAGAGAATTAATTAAATTACCTGTTCAAGCGTTTGTAGTTCCTTTCGGTTGCAAACACGACGTACTCCCATTCGTTGTCAAGCGCGGACAGAAATGGTTTTCCAGTCCAAGTCTGGGCCCATGGTCCACGGATCTCAACGTCTTCGACCTCTGTTGGAATGCCCGGTAGAATGGCCCGTCGCATGCGTCGAATACTCGTCTCCACTCGTGCAAACTCTGGGAAAGGAACGCGACGTCGTCTCCTCCTGTAGGCGCGCACTGCCTCGTCATATACGCGGCGTACTGGCTTCGTCGGGTCTGCCCTAATCAAGGCCCTGAGACTGTCACGGAATGCAGCGTCACTTATGACCTCGACTTCGGGTGCATGATTGTGAGCAGGCTCAGGCGTCAAAACATGTATGACTGGATTTCCAGCCTCCACGTTAAAAAGGTTAGTCTGCAAGAAAACATTGCATGTCTTCTGTGCACAGCGCCAAAACATTTTCTGTCCTCTCTGCCTGTTTCGCTGGTATCTGTATCCAGACAGGATTAAAATCTTGCCGCCGCGGTTACCTGACTGAATGTACGCCATGCTTTGGAAAAAAATAGAGTATCCACATTGATTTTCACAGAGCATTTAATGCAGGTATGAGGACGTAAGGGAGGACAGGCAACCACCCGGGGTGATGGGGGGGGGGGGGGGGGAG